>NW_006790311.1:2134925-2135976 GCF_000442215.2 Lipotes vexillifer
CCTCCCCGGCCCGGGGCACGACCCCGCGCCCCCTCCATCGGCAGGCGGACTCTCAACCACTGCGCCACCAGGGAAGCCTGCCCAAGCCCGCCCAATTTTCCTGTTTTTTTAATTTTAACATATGTGTCTTCTCGAGGAAGGTGGTCTGACCTGGGTACTTTTCGTAACTCGTGTAGCATTGAGGTTTTTATTGTTGTACTGCAAAATACCCACAACTTTAGAGACTTAAAATAACTGTATTGGAGCTCCTGATTCATGGGTCAGGAATTCAGACAGGGCTTGGCTGAGTGTTCTTCTGCTCCACATGGTATCCAGGTTATTCAGTTGGTCTAGAGTATAGGGTCCAAGCCAATTTCACTCATGTTCCTTGTGGTTGGGTTGGCTTGGCTGGGAGAGTTGAGGGCTGGCCAGCATCGCTCTTTCTCCATAACCTTTCCAGGTGGTTAGCTTGGACTCTTTAGAGCAGGGCTTCCAGAGAGAGTGTTTGCAGAGGTAGTCTCTTAAGGGCTGGGCCAGGAAATACACGGCATTCCATCCACCATTTCCTGTGGGTCAAAGCAGCCAGAGGTCCTGCCCAGATTCAATGGGATCCAATGACCCCACCTCTCAATGGAAAGAATGTCAAGGACTCTGTGACCCTCTGTAATCCACCACATAAATCTAGTATTCCTTAGGGATAACTCAGAATAAGAGAAATGGGAGTTGGATGTAAGGGACTAAACTGTCCATCCTTGGCAATACAACAAGCACTGAACCCATTGGCCTGCATCACTCTGGACATTCTGGATTCAACTAACATTTATTGTGTATCCACTGTTTGCAACACATCATGCTAGGTGCTTTCATATTCATGATTTCTTCTGATCCTTTGAAAAGAAAGTGTTTTGTTTCAGCTAAGGCACAAACCAAAGCCTGGAGGACATGGTGGGGGGCTGGCGGGAAAATTTAAATTTCCTCATCTAACCTCCAGGGCATTTGCTTTTCATTATAGGCTCATCATACTTGGGCTTTATGCCTCCATTTTTCTGACTCTAGGCAGACCGAATGGCCT
>NW_006790311.1:2136016-2173985 GCF_000442215.2 Lipotes vexillifer
CAGGAATGCAGGTTGTCTTAGACATCTGTGTCCTGGGAGGATCGTGGGGCACTTTGAATCCAGGTCAGAACGGACCCCAAATGAGCTCATGTTTCTAAAGTGCTTTGAGCTCCTCAGAGAACAGAAGCTATTTAACTCCAGAGCCTGGCTGGTCTCATTGGTGGGTCCCTGCTAGCACCAGGCTGATACCTTGGATAAATAGGGGGAAATCAGTCTCCAGGGTTCTCTGTCTGCAGTCCTTTCAGTCACAATAAATTAATTTTCAGAAAAATGCAGCTCAACGAAAGAAGAGAGAGGAGGAAAAAAATAAACAACCAACCTGTCAAGACTGAAAGAGAAAACACAATTTCTGCTGTCCACTGCCCCCAGCTGAAGCATAGAGGAGAATGCTGACAACCGGGTCCAGAACAGCAGTCCAGGCACCTTGGTGCCCTTGGCCTTCAGGAGGGCAGGGGAAGGGGCAGGGAACAGGTGGAGGGCCAGGGATGTCTGGCGGGAGCTACCTGTAGATAGCCTGGATTTGTTAGCATCTCTCAAAATGAGATCAACTTGATGCTGATTAAAGCTGAAAAACCCCGCCAGCCCAGCATGATGAGTATCTGACTCTAGGGCCCCCAAACAAATTGTTTTCCCTTTTCCTGTTGATCCCTGCGAACCCTTTGGCTCAGCCTGGTTCGCCTGTGGGGACAGGGCTGGAAATGGAGGCAGGTTTCCTCTTGGCACCTCGCTGTCAGAGCCATCCCCAAGCTTCCTGGCAGGCCCCCAAGTCCCAGCAGGAAGGAGACAAAAAAGCATTCTTGTCAGTCCTAGGAGCTGATGTCTGCATATGCAAATGGGCTGAAGAGCCCATGGCCTTGAGTCAGATTCAAAAAATGTTTAGGGAAGGTCTACCTGTGCAGGTGTTTTCACATAAATGATCTCATTTCTATTCATGACAACTGGTGAGGCAGGAATTATATTACCTAAGATTTGCTATGAGGACACATAGGTTCGGAGAGGGTAATATCTTGCCCAAAGCCACACAGCTATCCATAGGCAGTATCCAGATATAAATATGGGCCTTCTGACTCTTACTCCAGCATGTTTTCCACCATCTAGTGGCTACGACACTGTGGCTCCAGGCAGAACAATACAAGTGGGGTTCTTGGGTATGAAACACCCTCAAAATTATGCTTAGAGTCTGAACACCTGACCCAGAACAAGAATTCTTAAATTTTGGCAATCTGCCGACACTATGGACCTCTTCTCAGAATGTTTTCAAATATAAAACAAAATATATAGGATACAAAGAAAGCAATTACACTGAAATAGTTATAAAAGTGTTTAAAAAACACAGTTGTGGGATAGTACAGCATATAGACACCTAGAATGACTAGGTGTCAGGGACCAAGTATGGGAGTTTCGGTGGGGCCATGATGGAGGAAAAGAGGTGAAAATGGATACCCTTTAAGAACCTGCAGCACACACAGGAAGAGAAGAAATGCACAATTATAAGGCTTTACCATAAAAGGCAAAATAAGATTAAATGTTATTGATAAATGAGTGTGACAGAGTCAGATGAGGGCAGAGAGAGCCTGAAGAGAAGGTTCCAGAAGGCTGATGTTGCCAAAAAGCCTGTTGGGAAGAAGTGAGTTTTGATGTGAGCCTGGAAAGATGTGCATGGTCTTTCCACAGTCCATTTCCCTGAACATGCAGACACTTCTGCTTCTTTTATTTTATCTGTCTTCCAGACTAAACCTATCAAGGTACAAAAAGAGAGCCAAGAGTGTGGCAATGATGACCATGTTATGATCTTAAGTTCCTGGTTGCCTTGCACAAGAAAAAAAAAAAATTGCATCCTGTTACTGGTGGCGATTGAGTCGCTGGTGTGCTTGCAAGTCATTCATGAATTAACAACCTTTGCTAATCACTCCTGGTTGATAGTTATATCATAGGTACATTTTGCAAGATGAATTCTGTCAGCGATGCTGGCAGCTACTCAACAAGTCCCAGCAGCAGCTGCAAATATTTATTAATAATATTTCGTTTGGGTTCCCACTTGTCACTTTCCATCCTCCTGCTTCATAAATATGAACGGCATCCTTACCAAGTGGCGTCCACAGAACGGAACACAAAGGCAATGTAGAAATTTTAAATGAAAACAGATGTTGAGAAATGCCATTATCCCAGGCATGCTACAATAAACAGCATTAACATTTCTAAGTGACGGTCCTCTGAATCGGACCGCCAGAAGCTCCGTTTACAATTAAATGAGGGGCTTATCCTTTTGCATCCCTGGATTCTACAGGTGGTTTGGTGACAGTCATCTCTTAATGTTTCGATTTCAGTGCAGCTGTTAAGAGCCAGCTAAGCTGGGACTGGACAGGCAGGCATTCAGAAAGGTGTTGGTGGTGCCAGATGCATTCATTGTCTAACTGCCTGGATGCAAAACTCACTGAGCATAGCAGCTGAAGTGTGAGAGCTCTTGAAGTGATGTCTTCCTAACAGTGCACCAACCTGTGCCAAGGGATGGTATTATTGTTTATGTCACTGATGACTGGAGCCTGGGACCCCCAGGCATATTATCACACTTGGTCCTTCATTAGAGCAATTAGAAGAAAGATCACATCATAATTACTGGAATGTTGCTTTGTGGCCAAATAGTATATCCACATATGACTTCATATATGTGAAGAACATCATCCTGGGTTTTATCATCACCCAGACTTTACAGATGCTAAACCTCAGCATAGGGATTAAGAGCATGGATCGTGGATCACACAAAATTGGGATTGAAAACTGGCACTGCCACTTACTAGCTCTCTGGTCTTATGCTCATCGTTTATTCTGTATGGGCCTCACTGTCTGCATCTGGAAAAGAGGGACAGTGATGTTTGCTTTAAGGTTATTGAGCATGTAGCAAATGCCTGGCACAGCACTTACTGATAGCTCGTGGCTTAAGCTCCATTTTGAGATCGCTGTTATCCTATCTATTCACTGGTGCAAGTTCACCTTCACTAAGAAGATGTTCTAGGAGGAGAGTGACGGCCAAAGAAATGCTGGGCTCAGTAAAGTAACTCAGGGCACAGCTTTCTTGGAGGATATGCTCATTATTTATTAAATCAATCTCTCTTTCCTTCTCTCTCTCCATGCTTTATCCATCCATCCATCTATCTATCCATCCATCCATCCAACCATCATCATCCTCTTCTATTCTAAATAACAACCTAAGCACATCCCGCCATTTGTCACTTAGCGCCTCGTGGTATTGCAGTGCTTATGTTCAAGTGACCCTGATTTTACTTAATAATGGCCTCAAAGTACCAGAGTAGTGATGCTGGCAATTCAGATATGCCAAAGAGAAGCTGTAAAGTGCTTCCCTGAAGTGAAGAGATGAAAGTTCCCTGCCAAAGAAAGAAAATCATATGCTGAGGTTGCTGCGATCTACAGCATCAAAAGATTCCAAATTATCTTGTGTTAATGAGAGTCATATAAGAAGGCTAAGGGGGAGACCTTCAAGATGGTGGAAGAAATACATCAGAAATACATCTACATGTGGAACAACTCCTACAGAACACCTACTGAACGCTGGTAGAAGACCTCAGACCTCCCAAAAGGCAAGAAACTCCCCATGTACCTGGGTAGAACAAAAGGAAAAAGGAAAAACAAACACAAAAGAACAGGGATGGGACCTGCCCCTCTGGGAGGGAGCTGTGAAGGAGGAAAGGTTTCCACACACTAGGAAGCCCCTTGGCGGGCGGGGACTGCAGGTGGCGGAGGGGGAAGCTTTGGAGCCACAGAGGAGAGCACAGCAACAGTGGTGCGGAGGGCAAAGCAGAGAGATTCCCGCACAGAGGATCGGTGCCGACCGGCACCGACCAGCCCGAGAGGCTTGTCTGCTCCCCCGCCGGGGTAGGTGGTGCTGGGAGCTGAGGCTTGGGCTTCGGTAGGAGCGCAGGGAGAGGACTGGGGTTGGCTGCCTGCATACAGCCTGAAAGGAGCTGGTACGCCACGGCTAGACGGGAGGGAGTCCGGGAAAAAGTCTGGACCTGCCGAAGAGGCAAGAGACCATTGTTTTGGGGTGCGCGAGGAGAGGGGATTCAGAGCACTGCCTAAACGAGCTCCAGAGACGGGCGCAAACCGCGGCGATCAGCGCTGACCCCAGAGACAGGCATGAGACACTAAGGCTGCTGCTGCCGCCACCAAGAAGCCTGTGTGCGAACACAGGTCACTATCCACACCCCACTTCCGGGGAGCCTGTGCAGCCTGCCACTGCCAGGGTCCCGGGATCCAGGGACAACTTCCCCGGGAGAACGCACGGCGCGCCTCAGGCTGGTGCAACATCACGCCGGCCTCTGCCGCCCGCAGGCTCGCCCTGCACTCTGTGCCCCTCCCTTGCCCCGGCCTGAGGGCGCCAGAGCCCCTGAATCAGTGGCTCCTTTAACCCCGTCCTGTCTGAGGAAAGAACAGATGCCCTCAGGCGACCTACACGCAGAGGCGGGGCCAAATCCAAAGCTGAACCCCCGGAGCGGTGCGAACAAAGAAGAGAAAGAGAAATCTCTCCCAGCAGCCTCAGGAGCAGCATATTAAATCTCCACAATCAACTTGATGTACCTGCATCTGTGGAATACATGAAGAGACAATGAATCATCCCAAATTGAGGCGGGGGACTTTGGGAGCAACTGTAGACTTGGGGTTTGCTTTCTGAATCCAATTTGTTTCCTGTTTTATGTTTATCTTAGTTAAGTGTTTAGAGTTTATTATCATTGGTAGATGTGTTTATTCCTCCTTTTTATAAACACATATATATTTCCTTTTTCTCTTTTTGTGAGTGTGTCTGTGTAGGCTTCATTGTGTAATTTTTGTCTGTATAGCTTTGCTTTTACCATTTGTACTAGGGTACTGTCTGTCCCTTTTTTTTTTTTAGTATAGTTTTTAGCACTTGTTATCATTGGTGGATTTGTTTTTCGTTTGGTTGCTCTCTTCTTTCTTTCTTTTTCCTTATTTTTATTACTTTTTAATTTTTTAAATTTATAATAATTATTTTTTATTTTAATAACTTTATTTTATTTTTCTTTCTTTCTTTTTTTTCTCCCTTTTCTTCTGAGCCATGTGGCTGACAGGGTCTTGGTGCTCTGGCCGGGTGTCAGGCCTGTGCCTCTGAGGTGGGAGAGCTGAATTCAGGACATTGCTCCACAAGAGACCTCCTGGCTCCACGTAATATCAAACAGCAAAAGCTCTCCCAGAGATCTCCATCTCAGCGCTAAGACCCAGCTCCACTCAACGACCAGCAAGCTACAGTGCTGGACACCCCATGCCAAACACCTAGCAAGACAGGAACACAACCCCACCCATTAGCTGAGAGGCTGCCTAAAATCATAATAAGGGCACAAACAACCCAAAACACACCACCGGACACTGTCCTGCCCAGCAAAAAGACAAGATCCAGCCTCATCCACCAGAACACAGGCACTAGTCCCCTCCACCAGGAAGCCTACACAACCCACTGAACCAACCTTAGCTACTGGGGGAGACACCAAAAACAATGGGAACTATGAACCTGCAGCCTGTGAAAAGGAGACCGCAAACACAGTAAGTTAAGCCAAATGAGAAGACAGAGAAACACATAGCAGATGAAGGACCAAGGTAAAAACCCACCAGATGAAATAAATGAAGAGGAAATAGGCAGTCTACCTGAAAAAGAATTCAGAGTAATTATAGTAAAGATGATCCAAAATCTTGGAAAGAGAATGGAGAATATACAAGAAACATTTAATAAGAACCTAGAAGAACTAAAGAGCCAACAAACAATGATGAACAACACAATAAATGAAATTAAAATTTCTCTAGAAGGAATCAATAGCAGAATAACTGAGGCAGAAGAACGGATAAGTGACCTAGAAGATAAAATAGTGGAAATAACTACTGCAGAGCAGAATAAAGAAAAAAGAATGAAAAGAACTGAGGACAGTCTTAGAGACCTCTGGGACAACATTAAACACACCAACATTCGAATTATAGGGGTCCCAGAAGAAGAAGAGAAAGAGAAAGGGACTGAGAAAATATTTGAAGAGATTATAGTTGAAAACTTCCCTAATATGGGAAAGGAAAATAGTTAATCAAGTCCAGGAAGCACAAAGAGTCACATACAGGATAAATCCAAGGAGAAACATGCCAAGACACATATTAATCAACCTATCAAAGATTACATACAAAAAAAGTATTAAAAACAGCAAGGGAAAAACAACAAATAACATACAAGGGAATCCCCTTGATCTTTCAGCAGAAACTCTGCAAACCAGAAGGGAGTGGCAGGACATATTTAAAGGGATGAAAGGGAAAAACTTACAACCAAGATTACTCTACCCAGCAAGGATCTCATTCAGATTCGACAGAGAAATTAAAACCTTTATAGACAAGCAAAAGCTAAGAGAATTGAGCACCACCAAACCAGCTTTACAACAAATGCTAAAGGAACTTCTCTAGGCAGGAAACACAAGAAAGGAAAAGACCTACACTAACAAACCCAAAACAATTAAGAAAATGGTAATAGGAACATAGATATCGATAATTACCTTAAATGTAAATGGATTAAATGCTCTAACCAAAAGACATAGACTGGCTGAAAGGATACAGAAACAAGACCTGTATATATGCTGTCTACAAGAGACCCACTTCAGACCTAGGGACACACACAGACTGAGAGTGAGGGGATGGAAAAAGATATTCCATGCAAATGGAAATCAAAAGAAAGGTGGAGTAGCAATTCTCATATCAGACCAAATAGACGTTAAAATAAAGACTATTACAAGAGACAAAGAAGGACACTACATAATGAACAAGGGATCAATCCAAGAAGAAGATATAAGAATTGTAAATATTTATGCACCCGACATAGGAGCACCTCAATACATAAGGCAAAGGCTAACAGCCATAAAAGGGGAAATCAACAGTAACAGAATCATGGTAGGGGAATTTAACACCCCACTTTCACCAATGGACAGACCATCCAAAATTAAAATAAATGATACATTAAACAAGATGGACTTAATTGATATTTATAGGACATTCCATCCAAAAACAACAGAATACATTTTCTTCTCAAGTGCTCATGGAACATTCTCCAGGATAGATCATATCTAGGGTCACAAATCAAGCCTTGGTAAATTTAAGAATGAAACCATATCAACTATCTTTTCTGACCACAATGCTATGAGACCAGATATCAATTATGGGGGAAAAAATCTGTAAAAAATACAAACACATGGAGAGTAAACAATAAACTACTTAATAACCAAGAAGAAATCAAAGAGGATATCAAAAAATACCTAGAAACAAATGACAATGAAAACATGATGACCCAAAACCTATGGGATGCAGCAAAAGCAGTTCTAAGAGGGAAGTTTATAGCAAGGCAATCCTACCTCAAGAAACAAGAAACCGCTCAAATAAACAACCTAACCTTACATCTAAAGCAATTAGAGAAAGAACAAAAAAACCCCCAAAGTTAGGAGAAGGAAGGAAATCATAAAGATCAGATCAGAAATAAATGAAAAAGAAATGAAGGAAAAAATAGAAAAGATCAATAAAACTAAAAGCTAGTTCTTTGAGAAGATAAACAAAATTGATAAACCATTAGCCAGACTCATCAAGAAAAAATGGGAGAGGACTCAAATCAATAGAATTAGAAATGAAAGAAGTAACAACTGACACTGCAGAAATACAGAGGACCATGAGAGATTACTACAAGCAACTATATGCCAATAAAATGGACAACCTGGGAGAAATGGACAAATTTTTAGAAAAGCACAACCCTCTAAATATGAATCAGGAAGAAATAGAAAGTATAAAGAGACCAATCACATGCACTGAAATTGAGACTGTGATTAAAAATCTTCTAACAAACAAAAGGCCAGGACCAGATGGCTTCACAGGAGAATTTGATCAAGTATTCAGAGAAGAGCTAACACCTACCATTCTCAAACTCTTCCAAAATATAGCAGAGGGAGGAACACTCCCAAACTCATTCTACGAGGCCACCATCACCCTGATACCAAAACCAGACAAAGATGTCACAAAGAAAGAAAACTACAGGCGAATATCACTGATGAACATAGATGCAAAAATCCTCAACAAAATACTAGCAAACAGAATCCAACAGCACATTAAAAGGATCATACACCATGATCAAGTGGGGTTTATCCCAGAAATGCAAGGATTCTTTAATATATGCAAATCAATCAATGGATACACCATATTAACAAACTGAAGGATAAAAACGATTTGATAATCTCAATAGATGCAGAAAAAGCTTTTGACAAAATTCAACACCAATTTATGATAAAAACCCTCCAGAATGTAGGCATAGAGGGAACTTACCTCAACATAATAAAGGACATATATGACAAACCCACAGCCAACATTGTTCTCAATGGTGAAAAACTGAAACAATTCCCACTAAGATCAGGAACAAAACAAGGTTGTCCCTCTCATCACTATTATTCAACATAGTTTTGGAAGTTTTAGCCACAGAAATCAGAGAAGAAAGAGAAATAAAAGGAGTCCAAATCAGAAAAGAAGAAGTAAAGCTATAACTGTTTGCAGATAACATGATACTACACATAGAGAATCCTTTGGTAAAGAAGCAGGATACAAAATTAAGGCACAGAAAACTCTTGCATTCCTATACACTAATGATGAAAATCTGAAAGAGAAATTAAGGAAACACTCCCATTTACCACCGCAACAAAAAGAATAAAATACCTAGGAATAAACCTACCCAAGGAGACAAAAGACCTGTATGCAGAAAACTATAAGACATTGATGAAAGAAAGTAAAGATGATACAAACAGATGGAGAGATATGCCATGTTTTTGGACTGGAAGAATCAACATTGTGAAAATGACTATACTACCCAAAGCAATCTACAGATTCAATGCAATCCCTATCAAACTACCAATGGCATTTTTCACAGAAGTAGAACAAAAAATTTCACAATTTGTATGGAAACACAAAAGACCCCGAGTAGCCAAAGCAATCTTGAGAAAGAAAAACGGAGCTGGAGGAATCAGGCTCCCAGACTTCAGACTATCCTACAAAGCTACAGTAATCAAGGCAGTATGGTACTGGCACAAAAACAGAAATATAGATCAATGGAACAGGATAGAAGGTCCAGAGATAAACCCATGCACCTATGGTCACCTTATTTTTGATAAAGTAGGCAAGAATATACAATGCAGAAAAGATAGCCTCTTTAATAAGTGGTGCTGGGAAAACTGGACAGCTACATGTAAAAGAATGAAATTAGAACACTCCCTAACACCATACACAAAAATAAACTCAAAATGGATTAAAGACCTAAATGTAAGGCCAGATACTATAAAAACCCTTAGAGGAAAACATAGGCAGAACACTCTATGACATAAATCACAGCAAGATCCTTTTTGACCCACCTCCTAGAGAAAGGGAAATAAAAACAAAAATAAACAAATGGGACCTAATGAAACTTGAAAGCTTTTGCACAGCAAAGGAAACCATAAAAAAGGCAAAAAGACAACCCTCAGAATGGGAGAAAATATTTGCAAATGAAACAACTGACAAAGGTTTAATCTCCAAAATTTACAAGCAGCTCATGCAGCTCAATATCAAAAAAAACAAACAACCCAATCCAAAAATGGGCAGAAGACCTATATAGACATTTCTCCAAAGAAGATATACAGATTGCCAACAAACACATGAAAGGATGCTCAACATCACTAATCATTAGAGAAATGCAAATCAAAACTACAATGAGGTATCCCCTCACACCAGTCAGAATGGCCATCATCAAAAAATCTACAAACAATAAATGCTGGAGAGGGTGTGGAGAAAAGCGTACCCTCTTGCACTGTTGGTGGGAATGTAAATTGCCACAGCCACTATGGAGAACAGTATGGAGGTTCCTTAAAAAACTAAAAAGAGAACTACCATACAACCCAGCAATCCCACTATTGGGCATATACCCTGAGAAAACCATAATTCAAAAAGAGTCATGTACCACAACGTTCATTGCAGCTCTATTTACAATAGCCAGGACATGGAAGCAACCTAAGTGTCCATCAACAGATGAATGGATAAAGAAGATGTGGCACATATATACAATGGAATATTACTCAGCCATAAAAAGAAATGAAATTGAGTTATTTGTAGTGAGGTGGATGGAACTAGAGTCTGTCATACAGAGTGAAGTAAGTCAGAAAGAGAAAAACAAATACTGTATGCTAACACATATATATGGAATCTAAAAAAAGAAAAAGAAAGAGAACTTTATGAAGAACCTAGGGGCAGGACAGAAATGAAGACATAGATGTAGAGAATGAACTTGAGGACACGGGGAGTGGGAAGTGTAATCTGGGATGATGTGAGGGAGTGGCATGGACTTATATACACTACCAAACGTAAAATAGATAGATAGTGGGAAGCAGCCACATAGCACAGCGAGATCAGCTCGGTGCTTTGTGAGTACGTAGAGTGGTGGGATGGGGGTTGGGAGGGAGACGCAAGAGGGAGAAGATATGGGGATATATGTATACGTATAGCTGATTCACTTTGTAATACAGCAGAAACTAACACACCATTGTAAAACAATTATACTCCAATTATACTCCAATAAAGATGTTAAAAAATAAATAAATAAATAACAACCTAGGCCACTGGGTGAACTTTGCATAGCCTGAAAGCATTCTTTTGAACCATTTCCCCCCCAAAAAATAGGTACATAATTTTGAAGGTCCCAAGGCACCTTAGAAGTGACAACTACAACACTCCTTAATTGGTTCAGCAATTGCCGAATATGTCCTTGAATAATTTTTACCCCTACCTTATAATCTGGGGTTACATACAACAGAAAAATCTGTATTTTCTGTTTGTTTGCTTGAAGGATACTGACCCTGGAATCTTTCCTGAAGGGATTCTACTATCCTATTAAAGCAATGATTGTAAGTTTAGAGAAATAATTTAGGGTGATAGTTAGACACAGTAAGTGGTCAAAGAACTAATGACACTTTTGAAATGTCTTATTATTTGTAAAACATTATTTAGCAATTGCCTCCATGGCATGTAACTGACTGACAAGCAAGCATTACCCTATCTCTATCTATCTATCTATCTATCTAGCTAGCTAGCTATCTAGCTATCTATCTATCTAGCTAGCTAGCTAGCTAGCTAGCTAGCTACCTACCTACCTACCTACCTACCTACCTATCTCTACAACTGTACAAATAATATACTCCTTAAATCTTTATATTTAATTGGCCTTTTACATCTTATACTATTTAAACCTTGGAAGCTCTCAAAAATTAAATGTTATTTCTCCGTCAAATATTTCTTCATTTTCTTTTAAAATAGGAAAAGGAGCACGTGTCCCAGATTCCACAGCAAGTGGGGGTCTAAATGGAACAACAGGGTCAAGTCATCACTGTGCTTGATGGTATGTTCACAACCACCATAGGTACGTGCACTGTGTGAATAGATGTTTCTCCCTCGGCTCAGGGCTGAATTAAATGAGAATAAACAGCATCTATTAATATAAGGTCTAGGAGTCAATGTATGTTTGTTTTTAAAGTGAAGCTCACATGATGATTATACGCTTGGGAGATAAATATGTTGGAGAAAATAATAAATGAGCATGTGAAAATTTATAATAAACTTATTCCTGTAAAGAGATCCCTGGAAGAGGCTGAAAGGCAAGCCTCCTGCCCCTCCCAGTAGCTGAAGTTATCCTAAGGAGTATCCTGTATTTCAGGACAGCAGATTCCTTGCACATTCAGAACTACTCAGAGCCAGAGCTGTGTCTCATTAGGGTAGAATCAGATGAAGAATAAACTCATGGGGCCACAGTATTACTCTTGGAAATTTAAATTGCTAAAGGGTCTTCCTTTCGAAGGGCCCTGCTCTCAGAGGTAGCACTGGGCTTGTGTTCTGGGAATGTCATAATGAGCAGATGTGGGTTCTGAAAGGGTCAGCATGGCCCACGATGCAGCTACTGGGACCTAGGAAAACCTGTTCCTTTTTGCCTGGACTCTTCCCCGGTACCCTCACTCTTCAAAGACCTAGCAGTGCTTATTTTTGTGTTTCTGTTTGATGCCCAGATGGCACGTTCCTTTGAACATGGATGTGTTCAAGGGGACTCAGCCGTGGTGCCCAGATCAAGCTACGCTGAAATAATGTTAATGGGAAGGAAATCCAAAAAAGAGGGGATATATGTATGCACATAGCTGATTCACTTTGCTGTACAGTAGAAACTAACACAACTCTGTAAAGCAGCTATACTCCAATAAAAATTTAAAAAAAAATGTTAAAGGTCTCTACTGAAGCAATCCAAAGCAGAGAATCCTGAGTTTCAGGCTGCCACACCACCTTTACACCAGCGGAATGTGCCCGCACATGGCTGTCCATCCCCTCTTCTCACTGCTGTTATCCTCCTAACAGGATAATTCAAGTTCGCTTATCTAGTCTCCGAGATGCTCAGTTCCAACTATTTCAAACAGAAGCAATTTGTCACGCAGGTCCACCTGTCCTACTGCAGACAGCACAAGGATGAAGCAAGCTTGCTTTCCTCTGCAGCCCAATCTTCCCTTTTCTCGGTTAAGTATTTTGCTCATGGGGCAATGAGCCCTTAAAAGCACGAAATAGGCATCCCCGCATATCACAAATGGGCACACCCAAGTGCAAAGCTCATATCGTCTATGGCAAAAGGGATGCACCTATGGTCCCCAGACCAGTCGGCCACTGCAGGTCCACACGGCCACCTCCCTGTGGACAGAGAAACGCATTATTACCTCTGTCTGAACATTTGCTGTATTAGCTATATTTTGTCTTGCTGTCTATTCATCTGTGGCTCCCACGTAATAAGAACCCTTTGGAATATCAACAGTACTCCGTTAAGACAGCAATGGACGGAGTCTTTAAAGTGTTTCCTTTGCACTGAAACATGCAAATTGGAATTCTGTTGTGAAGACAGTTGTTGACACATTACCGTGTATGAAGAATGAACGTCTCACACCTTTAGTCCCCTGAGCACGGTGCGGCTCCAAGCAGACGAACAGGCTGCTGACACACGGAGCTCTCGGCCGTGTTCAACAAAGCCTTGATTTGAAATCGTACACAGATCGTTCCTGTCTTCCTGAGTTCCACATTTCTCCTTGTGCGTTGTTTTTACAGGTCTGACTCAGCCTTAGACTCTTGAAAATGATGTTCAGCCTACATCTGACTTCAGACTGGTGAGGAAGAATTAACACCCAGCCACTTCCTGAGGTTTCATTCCCTTGAAAGTCTGTTTTAGCCCTCAGGGTCCACTGCATCTTTTTTCTCAACTTCTTTTGCTCTGAGCATCTGCTCCGCCTCCCCCGTCCCACCAATGTACCACCCAAATGGACAGCATTTGGGAGAAAGTTTGTTTTCTGAGATTTTTTTCTACATCATAATCTTGTACCAGGGATAGCTGAAATGCAGCCATTACATATACTGTGATATATATAGAATTTCAAATAGTGGTCTGAGGCTGGATTACCTACAATCCCTGGAGGCACTCTGTAGGGTCACCCCATCACGTGACCTCCTATTGCAGGCTGGGTTCTGAGGGTGCCATAGCTCACATGACCTGGAACTTGGGTGGGGATTGATTTCTTTCAAGAGTGTACCTTCCAGATGACCGTAGCCACCAGAAGAGGTCCAAGCTAGGGTGAAACTCATTAGCATAACGGTTAACACCTAATCCGATTTGGGGCCAAGAGAAAAGCCTGAGTCATAGATACAATGTGGACTTTCCCGTCCTTTCACAAGCCCCAAGAAACTCCACTCTCAGACCCTGGCTCTTGGCAGGAGAGAGAACAGCTGATGACACTGTATATCACCTCAGCAGCTCACTATTGAGAAAAAATTGGAAATCAGATCACTCAGGGGCACTCCGAATACCATTACTGAATATCTCCCCAATTTGTAAAGAAGAGAATTCTCATGACAGGTGTCTCAGCAGACACAGACCTGCAGCCCATCTTCACCTACAGGGAGCATGGCAAGCTGCACAGTGTTGCACTGACAAAACACTCTCACATGCACAGGTGCAAGAGTGGCCCCTAGTTTGTGCCACCATTGCAGACACACTAGGAACACTCCACAGCTGACACATAATTATAAGCTCAGTGCAAGCGAATCATTGCTTTTTTTTGGTGAGCATTCCGCCTACTCTTCATGCTCAGAGCACAGCAGCTCCACCCACAAGACAACAAACATGCAACAACAAACAGATATCAGGGGAAAAAGACCCAGGTGCATCCAGTTGTGCATTTTTCAGTGGTTTCCCTGCCACTTCTCTCCTTTTTATATTTTGTTTGAAATGTTCTGTTCCTAAGATAGTGGAGTTTTTCTCCTCAAAGTCCTGTGCTTGATTCTCAGTGGGCTGAATTCTCCTGCAGACTTATCTTTAATAATGTCACCAAATGGAGAAATAACACAAAGTAAGGAATAGCTGCTTTGGACTCTATACTTCCCAGGGCTTGGAAGTAATTTTCCCCTATAAACATCATCGACATGCCTAGGAAGGTGTATGGCATTTGCTCCGGCTTAAGAAGATTCTGCAACCATCAGTGGAAATGAGATACAGCTGAGGGTTTTACAGGCTGGTAGAAAGTTAAAAAATATCTTTGATGTCCTGCACTTGGGTGTAAGGGCAGCATTACACCTAAAACCCATAAATGTCCACCAGAAAAACAAAAGAAAAGCAGCTAGTAAGATCCAAACTCTTTACAAATCTGAAGATGAGTTTCCTCATCAAACAGAAAAATCCATCCCAATTAAAATTTATTAAACACATACTATGTGCTTGACCCTATAGATGCTGGGTATTGAAGGCAGAACGAGTATTCAGTCTCCAGCTCCAAGGAGTTTACAATGCAATCAGTGCAAACAGAGACCTGGACAAAGTGCTGCAGGGACTCAGAGGGAGAAAGCAGACTCTGCACGGTGGAGTGCATCTTTGAGCTGGTACTGAGAATGGGGCCATAAATTACTTAACTTTGGCCCCAAAGAGGTCTGGCTGTTGTCAGTGTCTTTGCCAGTGTCTTCAGTGCCTTCGTTTGTCTGGGGGCCTTTGGTTCACACCATGCAATCTAACCATGTGATTTAGGTTGGGGGCTTTGGGTTGCCTGGAATCAATGGACCTGGAGACTGAGATCAACCCTGAGAGCAATCGATCAGTCTATCGACCAATCATGCCTAAGCAATGGAACCCCAGTAAAAGCTCTGAACACTGAGGCTCAGGTGAGTATCCTTGGTTGACAATTCTCCCTGTGTGTTGTTAAACGTGGACACCAGGAAAGTGACCATCCTGACTCCACAAGAAGAGGACAAATGAAGCCTTGCTTTTGGTGTTTGCTCAGATTCTGCCCTGAGGTCTTCTTCCCTCCTTGGCTGACTTTAATCCCTTTTCGGCAGAAAACCTTAATTATTACTATAACAGCTTCTAGTGCATTCGATAAGTCACTCTAGAAAATGATCAAGCCTGATGGTGGCTTTGGGGACCCTCCTGGACTTCCAGCTGATGTCAGAAGTAAGGTGGTCTCTTGTGAGGGCTGTTCTCTCTAACTATACACAAGGGGGTGGGTCTAACTCACACAAGAATGAATGGGAATTTGGTAGGCAGAGAATAAAGGTGCCATAGACTCACTTTAAAATCTGATACCTTTAAGATTCTTGCCTGGTATAAATCCTGACTCCAGCAAAGCCTTGCTAAATAGCCTTTGTTCTCCCTACCAGGATTCTAAGGTATATGATAAGCATCTGAGCCAAGCAGCTATAAGGAAGATGAACAGGCTGCTTGAACTTCAGTTAAACCAAACAGTTCAAAAAGTGTTTACTGTATTGACTGGTTAAAGATGCCTGTCTGAGATGCCTAGAGGATGGAGTTATTTCTTTTCTTTTTCCTTTTTAACCTCATGAAAGAACATGCTAGCAAGAAGGTTGGCTTCCTCTGACTTGTGTAGGGAAGGGAATGTAGGGAAGAGAAAACGTTCATAGATTTGTCCTTGACCTCCTCATTGCAGGATGGGTCAACAGACCTCCTACTTATGTGCACAAGGTGGACACTGCCCAGAGGGAGGAATCATGTAAGTGTCTCATGATAAGATTTGACACAGGGTCTGCTCCTTCAGGAAGTTCTCCCTGAGCCTGGTGGGCATACGGATACGCCCTCATGATACCCTGTGCATAGCTTTTCCAACACACAGCAAACTAATCTAGGTACTGTGCCCCTAAGAGTAGGCTCACTGGGTACTTGCTTTGATCCTCAGCACCTCGAACATTGATGGTCTGACATATAGAAGCTATTCAGTAGGTATTTTTTGGTGAATTGAACAAAACAACAGCTTCAGGGTAATGTGGTGTAGAGAAGAGAATAGAAGGTTTGGAGTAAAAAAAAAACAAACAACACTTGGTTCAAATCTAATCTCAGTGTTTAACAAGTGGGTGACCTTAGGGGAGTGACATTTTTGGCTAACACTCAGTCTCTTCAATGGTGAAATGGGTTAAATCTAACCAGCTTCATGAGATTGAAGGACACAGCATATGTGAAAGCACGTGTTCAGTGTGCAAAAAAGCAAACTTTCACATATGGTCAGATAACTTTTCACAATCCTGAATGAAAAACAACAATCCTCATATATAAGGATGGTGTGCTAGACTCAGAGTAGAAACAGAAACCTAGTGAATGGGTCGGTTGGATTCTTTATCATTGGGTTATTTCCATAACAGTTACTCGGGAACCAGATCTGTCTAAGATATGGGTACAGAGTGGAAAGACCACTTCCCATTAGTTCCAATCCTAACCACCATCAGGGAGTCACACTGGTGTGAAAATATCAAAGCAACATGGGGAATAATGGCTCCATTGTCTCTGAGTTGAAGTGCAGGTAGGCTAACTAGAAGTATTTTTACGAAAGATGTCGGCGGCCTCGGCAATGGTATCTCAATGACAAACTATTGAGATTAAAGGTGACTTTGTCAAAACACAACACAGCCTCTCACACTGGAAGCTTTGTTCATTTCACATGGCAGGACATTTCCCACCACTTGCAGTCTATGGCCAGGATTACCTCTTATCTCTCTGCACTCCTGAAGCCTGAAAGAACTGCCATTTTCAGAAATACATCTAGGACATAACCTATAGTTAAACATGCAGTTGATTTATCAGTATCTTGGGTTATTTGGAATTCACATTATTTATGTTACTAATCCTGTCCCCGGACGTCTAAGTCATTGCCCATCATTCTTCTAACAAATAATAATAATAAAATCGTATTCAACATTATATTTGGACATCATTTTTCTGAAGGTAATCAGATACAGCAAATACAGTGATTGAAATGAAGGGAAAGGATTGTTAACATAATCGAGGTTTCTACTGGGCGTGCTTTAAATCAATGTGCAGAAGCAATTTAAACAACCCATCCTGTCATCAGGTTTAAAACACATTGATTTCTTTCTTTTTCCCCCCTTGTGGTTTTTATCTCTTGGGTTGTTTTTCCGCTTCTTGTGGATTTAGATTGTAAGCCAAAGGAAAAGAAACTTCACCAAGAGGACTGGCTAAAATAACCTGAGTGACAGACTGCCCCTTTTAGAATATTTCTAATAAATCAAGAGGAAAAATAAATCTCTGCCATCGTGCCACGTTTGACAAATTGAAATTAAATTGCACCAACTCTGGGGAAACCAGGATGACCTGCTCTGATATTTCTTACCCAAGTTAATAGCTAACAGGTAAGAGAGGATGTTTGAGGGTTATGTTTTTAAAAGAATCCCCCCGAACTCTGATCAAAACGTGACTCAAGACCCCCAATCCATATTCAGTCTGGAGTATGAGTTCAGGGGCTAAAAATAAATATGGATATTTTTGCATAGACATGTATATGTATTTTTTCCTTTAATTCTAAAATTATTGTCTTGGAGAGAGTGGTAAATGGAATTTTTTGCTAGCAGTGAATTTTCGGTGTTACCAGCTGTCAGGTTGGAAAAATATATGACAGTAATAACGGGGGGAATATATGATCCATAAATAAAGAAAAACGGGATTGTTTGGCATTATAAAGTTTTAATGCCTTTAGGTAGCAAAGACTCCAAACAAATCCCCTTCCTTTAAATCTTACGCTCTCTTCAGATTATGTCTCTCCAATTCCTCCTCCAAAGCCTATAAAGGGTGCTCTGGCTGGAGAGACCCTGCATATCAAGAAGGGAAGGCACACTGTTGCCAGCTCTGGGCGAGAACTGGGTTTTTCTTCTTTCGTATGAGTCAGGATGAAGGACTTGTCAGACTCATGACCAGCGACAAGTCACGAGAAAGTTCTCATGGCAAAAACTTTCATGAAAAGTTCCTTTTTCTCTCTATTTCTAAGAATTCCCATATGCTGCTGAAAACAATGGTCCAGACCATTAACAACATTTATCCATCAGCTACAATATGCCAGGGTCAGGGCTGGGCACCGGAATACTGACCAGGGTTCTTGGCCTTCCCCAACCAATAGAAATTGATAAGAGGCCAGAAAAGAAATTCAGGCAAGGCTCTATTGGGGCCAATAAAAGCAAGCAACAGGTTCCTTTGCTCTCTCCCTGAGTGGCGGCAAGCTGATTCCTTACATGGGGTGAGGGTAAGGGCAGGTCCAGGGGTCAGCCTGGAGGGGTGGCTTAGGTAGTCTGCTCACCCCTTTGGTGGTGTTGAGTGCAGGGGGCGCACGCAGTACCCCGCTTCTGTTCCCAACACCCTGTTCTTGCTTCTGGCTCTTCAGAAGTGGCAGTTGGGTTTTTCGGGTATTTTTTGGTCTTTTTGTATTTTGTTGTCCATAATTTGCCCCAACTGCTCATGCATGCAGTTATTTTTAGTCCCTTAGAGTTTCTTTGTATTTTGTTGCTTGAGGAGATGTTTGTCCAGGAGCAAGCACTGCAGCAAAGGGTCCCAGGTCTCAGGTCCCAGCCTGTCTCAGGACAAGCCACAGCATCTGCCTTCAGAGAGCTCATTGTCTTGTGGAGAAGACAGATCAGGTGCTCTACAAGGCTGCTGGAATAGCCTAGAATGGTCTTTATATGCAACAAGTGGACAATGGATATTACTTGAATGAACGAGTAAACGAATGGGAATGTAAGGTTGTCACTAATTAACCGGAAACTTAGAGGCCATTGAAATATGTTGTGTTATTTTGTTTGAGGGCTGGGGGAGGAGAAGGGGTCGGCTGTACAACAATAAAGGACCAGGGAGAAGAGGAGGAAGCACAACATTGGTTCCCGAAAGCTGTTCTTCAGCATCACTTTATACTACATGCATTTTAGTTTTTAATGAGAAGTCTGCCTTGGGTAAAAAGATAATGATGACTCATCGTATTACAGGCAAACAATCCCAGGCCATTGTGCTCAGGTCTTTGCTCTGGTGGAAATGTGTTATCTCCCTAAAACATCCAGGCGGGTTCCACTGCTGTCAATGTACAATTTGCACGCTTTGGTGATGTTTTATGTATTATGCTACTTATACGCTAAAATGTACATGCATGCGCCTGCAAATTTAGGTAAATTATGAATAAATTAAATCTTATCTAAATAAACAAGGGTCTTTTTGAACCAAAATGCAAGCTGCCATGAATATTTAAGTGGACAAGGATAAATCCTCTTCCTGCTGTGTGCCTTACAGATTGCTTTCTGTATTCTTGACTTCAGGAAGGAAAGTGCACACAGCTAGAGCAATAAAATCGACTTCTCACTGGGGACATGAACATTGAGAAATCCCTGGGAGATTGATCCATTAAAAAAATAAGATCCACTACCGGGATTAAATTATATGGGTATCTACTGACACTGGTAATCACTGCCTTTTCATGCCATTTTGGAGACAGGGTTCTAGGAGAGAGTTATTATTTTTATTGTTCCTATTAGCAGAAAGAGGCAATTCATGCAAATCACAGCTCTAGACCTTACTGAAATCCAGACCAGTTTCTTTTGGTTTATATATGATTTCTGTAGGAGTCTCATGGACAAGAGAACGGAATCATCCTAATCAACATTTTCAAGAATGTTCCAGTGCCCGCGGTCAAGTCTGAGGATCTCAGTTAATGTTTTCAAACTGTATCTCAGTGACATAGTCCTATTTCCCATGAGTCATGGGTCTGAGTTGAAAGGACAGTTGGGGATATAGGGTTAGAACAGAAGAAGCAAAGAAGTTTTTCATACTTCCCCAAGTAGGTCATGCTTTCGCATCTCTACATTCTTGTACTTTCTGTTTCTTCTGTTTAGAGAGCCCTTGTCCCCTGCGTGTCTGTGGAACAACTGAAGCTCCTTCTCCAAGCCTTGGGTCCTCTCTCTCCTGGAGCCCTGTCTGAGCTCCCCGGGCAGATTGGGGTGTGTTCAGCTGACTATAAGCCTCCTCAAGGGGCAAGGCCTATATCTGTTTTTTTATCATCCCCAGCATGCAGCACAGTGCCAGGAATGGAGGAGGCATTCAGAAGGGAATCCCTGGGAATTCCCTGGCTGTCCAGTGGTTAGGACTCAGCACTTTCACTGCTGAATTCGTGGGTTCAATCCCTGGTCGGGGAACTAAGATCCCACAAGCCGCTTGACATGGCAAAAAAAAAAAAAAAAAAAGGGAATCCCACCTCTGGTGTCTACAGCATACTGTGTAGATCTCTCTGGAATACTTATCAGATTACTATGCTTCATTATTTGCTTACATGTTAGTGTGGCCCACTAGACGGCTGGGCCCTCAAAGGCCGAAGTCCCACCTTATTGATCTGTATTCCCAGGACCAAGGATCATGAGTATTTGATAAATGTTTGTTATTGAAAGAGAGTTATATCCATTACATTTCAATTAATTACAGCAATAAACCTGAAACTTATTCGTTCCTGTGTGCCCTGCAACATCGTCTTTGTCCTTCAGAGCCATGCTCAGTGTCTAGGGACCCTTTCTAATTATTGTTGACAGTGGTCTTTTTGATTGTCTCCCAGCTGGCTAGAAAGGATTGTGAACAATCCTTACTCTTATGTGCACCTACCCAACAATTGTCTTTTTTCTAACTAGGTTCTGCAGGAGAAGACAAAGCTACATATATGGTCAAAATGAGCCTTTGGGTTGAAACAAGGAGAAATAGGAGGCAGTCCTAGGGAGTAAGCCTTCCTCCCCCTTTTCCCCCTCAGCCTGTGTCCCCAGACAGGCTCTGGACCAGGAAGGATGGGGCAGGTGAGGAGTGGTTGGATGTGTTCAGGCTCTGCTGAGCTCTGCAGCAGTGAAGAGGTGGGACAGAGCACTCCTGGGAGGAGGTGGCAGGATGAAGAATCGCTGAGCCCGGCTGGACGGGGCTGCCGCGTGGAGCCCTGTCTACGTCAGTCTCTGCACACAGGTCCACGGCCTGAGATGGCACATCCAACCCGTAATGCTGAGTCTGCCCCTTGCCACATGGTTCCTTCTGCTCAACTGTCTGCGTCTGAATATGTGTAGGCATGTAGTACATTGTCAGTGATTGTTACTAAAGAACTGTGCTGTTTAGGACCTACCTCTCTTAGTCATGAGAAAGCTGCCCCTGTATCAAGTCTAAATCTCTCAGGATTCCATGATGCAAATGCTTTTCCATCTACTCTGTTCCAGGTGGAGAGGCCAACATCTTGCCCTTTTCTTCTTGTAATAAGCACGTATCCACTGGAAGACCATGATTACATTAGGGCCCACCCTCTTCTTTTTCAGACTGAGTCCCCTGATGTCTTTCATGGATTGCCTTCCTTTGGGATCTAATTCTGGGATCGCAGTGCTAGGGTGGGACTGATGGTCCCTCCTCTGGAGGCAGAGGAATCCGCAGAGCTTCATGGTCAGACTTGGCTCTGGCCCACATGTGACGGTTTATACAATGAGGCTAAAGGACACATTCCAAGAGGTGGCACAGAGATGACAGAGTCACAATCAAGGGGCTGGGAAGGGCAAAGCATGGGTGATGAGGACCCGTGTTTACTCTCAGAAAGTGGACTGGACTACCACCCGTCAAAGGCCCAGTGTCCTATCGGCCCCTGTCACAGGCAGACAGTGGGCTGACCGTGAGTTTGACTCAGTATGACACCCTCCAGTTGGACTGAGAGCTGACCTCCCAATCAGGAGAGAATATGGGTCAAGTTCAGAAAGACCGAGCATCACAGATTTTTTTCTTTCCTTTCTGCAAAAGCAAGGCATTTACTTGGCACTCTGAAGAACTGTTCCACAGACTCCCTGCCTCACTGTACACGATCCAAAGCCTAACTGAGAGGCTGGTCCCTACTTCTGTAGAGTGGCATCCTCGTTCTCTCCTGCCCTTTAGGACAACATCCTGTACCATCAGGGCAGCAAGGAGTGACACAGAACAGCTCTCTGTGACCAAGATATGGTCTCTGAGCAGGACAAAAACCAAGGAAAAACACTAACAGAAAACCCACTGAAGCAGCTTAATGGGTGTTCGCTCTTGCCTGGAGGTCAAGGGAATTTGGAAGGTCTCCAAGTACATAGGTGCTGCTAAAATGCTTATTTCATGTTAGAGAGAGATTTCATGTTAGTTTCAGGTATACAGTAAAGTGATTCAGTTACACATATACATATACATATAGCTATTCTCTTTCAAATTCTTTTCCCATTTGTGTTATTACAGAATACTGAGCAGAGTTCCCATAGTCCAATATAAAATAAAAATTGAAAAAAAGAGATTTCATGGTGGGTGTTGGAGTGGGTGAGTCATTCACTCGACCCTTGGCTACAAGAAGGAGCAATCCCAGCCCCAGCTCCTGCATTTGGCATGGGATTGCCTAGCCTCGCCCCCCCCCAGGAATCACAGAGCCTAGTGGCTTGTACTATGAACAAGTGACCAGAGTGCTGACCACTGTGAAAGAGACCATGGAGCCTGGCAAAGAAACGGGGGTCTCCAGGCGACCCTGCTCCTAGAGGGTCTCCCCAGCCACCCTGGCCCTCCTGACGGATGGGACACCTTGACCAGGTGTGGAAGGAGGCAGGCTTGAAACACCCAGCGATGTTTTCCAGTCACAAGCACTTGGCGACGGGGGTGGGGTGGGGAGAACTGCAGAGGCAGAAAGAGACCAAAGGCAGGGGTGATGGAAAATGGGCAGATCCACCAAGAGAGCGCAAGGCTGCCTTCACACGTGCGCTGCGTCTTCAAGGGCTGCCTTTCTGGAAGGTGGCAGGGGCGGGAGGCAAGTCCGTCACCACGCAGCCCGCTGAGGCCCATCCGTTACCAGGAGGCTGACAGCCCATCAGTAACCTGTTTCAGAACTTTACTTAATAAATCAAAGCTGACAACTCCTCCCAAATTGATATGAAAAGGCTCTTTAGTGTCCATGAACTGCATATGTTTTATTCATTGCGCTTTCTAAAAGAAGAGGTGAATAGTAATCGCAAACTAACTGTTTTTGTCAGGTCGCAGCAGGGCCTCTTTCCTGGGCCACCAGTGGAAGGTGAGGCCCCTGAGGTCTGTCTGGCCTCGGCTTGGGGCAGAGGAGGCAGAGTTAAACAGCGAGGGCCCAGTGCCGACAGCCACTGCCTGCCGGGCACTTCGGACTTTCTAGAGAGATTTCCCCTGCCTTATCTCATTGAGTGGCACAATCACCCTGGCAGGTGGATTTTATTATTCCCACTTTTCAGAGGAGGAAGTGGAGATACAGAGGAAACTGCCGGGGTTCTGCAGCTCTGCTCCTGTCCTCTGGAGGGGAAAGGACCACGGGGCGGCCTCCTTAGGATGGAAGATGGAGGCAAAGCTAACCCAGGCCCGTCCCCACGGAGGCTCCGGACCCCTCCTCCTCTTGGACCTCATGGCTCTGGGCTCAGGCTCCCTGCCCCTTCCGTGGTGCCATGAGCCAACCTCACAAACTAATAAGGGTCTGCGGGTGGGAGCGAGCGGATGGTCCCTGTCACCACCTCTGCTGCCAACAGAGGGACATTTTCGCCAGGACTCCAGAGAACAGTACTTTGGCAAAGGTTTATTACCAAATTCAAAAGACAGACTCAAGCGATTGACATGTTGGGTCTGGGAATCTGTGAGGGGCCCCAACTGTGCAGGGGAGTGAGGCTAAAAGACCAGGACACCGGAGGGTTGTGATAGGGAGAAAACTGCACCAGGTCCACCAGGAGACCCCACACCCAAAGCCAGGCCGCAGAGGCAGTCAGACCACAGGACAAGGGGATAGAACGGGCCCTGAGCCTCATCAACACTGCACACCGAGTCAAACGCAGAGTGGCGCCACCTGCTGGAGTTCAGATGACTTCCAGCCCACGTGGAAGGTGCCCGGGCGTTAGGCTCTCTGGCAGGAGCTCTGAGGGTCAGGAAGGAGAAGGATTCTGTACAGAGAAGGCTTTGATTTCAAATCATTTTGTCTGTGTCCAGTTACACGTGGACCAGACTGCCAGTGCGTGTGTACTGAATGAAAGGGCTGTGTTTTGGAAAACTGAGTGTGTGGGTCATTGGGCTGTGCTGCCCTAGGTGACATTCTGATGGTACAGTGGGAAAAGTCTTGGACCGGGGGCAGAGCATGACTTATAAACTGACGGACACCGGTAGGCTCTGGCAGGCACTGGGGGACACATGTGATGCGTCCACGCGGGGAGGCACCTCTCTACACGGCTGCGTGGAAGCTTCCTCAGTGACATAGCTTTGGTGCTAAACAAACACGTATGTATGGTTGATAAGTTGTTGGAACTACCAGGGGGGATGCCCTGGGAGTCACCCTGGGTAATATCTTCTCCCTTACCCCGTTCTCAAGCCACACCATTCGTTTCAGCCAGAGAGAGCATACCCATCGTCCTTTCCTGTTGGCTGGGGAGCCGCATACTCAACCCCCTCAAGCCCAAGGTGCCTTTTTTCAGGGCACCCACCCTGTCTCCCCCCTGTGGTTCTCTCTCTTTTCTGGCCTGCAGGCTGTGAATGGTGGACTCAGGCCCCCAGTGAGAGCGATTAAGACATCCTGGCAGGGAGACAAGCTCTTTATTTGCTGATTTTTGATGGGACAGCGCAAAGCTGGATGGTTCCTCTGAGCTCCCTTGGGGCCATGAAGGTGCCCATGTGCAGGTGGCTCCAGCAAATAGGCGGGGGACACAGGAGCAGCTATAAAGCAGGCCATGGCCTCTCCAGCACCCCACCTGACCCAGCTACTTTCCATCTGCCATTCTTTTATAAAGCACAGCTTTCAGGAATTCTAGACGAGAAGGAGGGGAGGAACTCAGTGGAACGCCACTGGGCTTGATGGAACTTAGAAGATCATGGTTCTAGGCTCAACTTTGCCATTTATTAGCTGTCTAGCCTGAGACCAATCATCTATTCTCCCTGAAGCCCATCTGTCTTCTATGTGCATGGCAGGAAAGGGGTGAACTCCTGAGCACCTACTCTGTGCCAAACACCACATGTATACCTTTCCTCACTTCTCACTGCAAGCAGGAAACCTAGTCTTGAGATAAGAGGTCATCTGTGCAAGGTCACCCAGCTTTGGGACTCGAAAGCCTATGCCGTCTCTACTTTGATATGATGAGTTGAGAGCACCACTGACACAGTGATGTGGTGACAGCAGAGAAAGCACCTTGTGAATTCAAATTCAAGGTACTATATCTGAGTTCAAAATATCTGCTGTGCTTTTATTATATTAATTTTAAAAGAAACTGAAGCATGAGGGTTAAGGTCCCACCACAGCAAAGCAATGGCAGGCTGTGCACCCCTGTCAGAATGTGTGTCACCACTATTCTGGAGTCAGTAAAAGCTCACTGACAACAAAGGTTTCATGTAACTCTGGCAAGTTTTTTGTGCTGTTGCTGTTTTTTTTCTTAATGGAAAAAATCTTTCCTTTTTCCAAATGCTATCAATTTCAATCAAGTTATGTATATTTTTGCAGAGACAAAAAAGATGCTTAAATATGGCTGTGTTGTGGGGTTTTTTTCCTTTCCTTTCTCTCAGTCCTTCTATTCAGTTTCTTGAAGAATTAAGGTTGGGTCTTTTCAAATGTAAATTAAGCAATTTGCAAAATATGTATTTTGGCATATAGGCAACCTGACTTTCCAAACAAACTGGAGTTTTATCGATTCTGTGAACTGCCATCTTGTGGAGCTATCCTGTGGCTGTAGTTTGAGTCTTTGATATGGGGAGCTGTTTTCATTTATATTAAGCAGGATATTCTGCTCATCCCACTTCCCATATCTGGGTTTTTTTTTTTTGCGGTACGCAGGCCTCTCACCTTTGTGGCCTCTCCTGCTGCGGAGCACAGGCTCCGGACGCGCAGGCTCAGCGGCCATGGCTCACGGGCCCAGCCGCTCCGCGGCATGTGGGATCTTCCCGGACCGGGGCGCGAACACCCATCCGCCGCATCGGCAGGTGGACTCTCAACCACTGCGCCACCAGGGAAGCCCTGGGTTTTTAAATGAGTAAAAGAAGGGATGTCAGTCTTCATATGCTTTTCATGCATTTAGTTTCTCAAATGTTACTACTACCATTTTGTCCATTTTATTAATTATTAAAACAATATTTGACAACACAAAAGAAATTAAAACATGAAAAAATCCACCCCCTAGTTCTGCCGGCCTCAGAGAATGCTTCACATTTAAGTAGGCTCCCTCCAAGTTTTTGTCACCACGCATATGCTTCTCATGGCATTGTACCAATCCTGTAAAAATTGTCAAAATTATTTTTTGCACACACTTAGAAAAACACTCTCTTGACCTCCTTTCAAGATCTCTGGACCTATTTTGCAGAACACTTGATTCTATGTTTCATTCTAGATATATGACAGGGACTTTAAATGTCAGAGATTTAACAATATATTTCTCAGTCTTAATGATATTCATGGTGGGGTGGAAAATAAATACATGGTGATTGATCTCCAAGGTCAATTAGTTCAACACTTGGATCAACAACCAAGGTACAGGAATTATCTCACCCAAGTCCACTTGGAAAGCCCTGAAGGACAGGAGGCCTCCAGTCTCAGGAAAAACTCCTTCTGACCTATGGCCCCAACTCCCCATGGGGTTGATATTATTTTTTAGATTCTATTTTTCTCTTTAATGTTGAGACTTCTGTTTTTGTAAATATATATAACATAAAATTTTACTATTTTTAAGTGTATAGTTGAGTGGCATTAAGTACAGTCACACTGTTATGCAAACATAATCACCATCTGTAACCAGAACTTTTTCATCATCCCAAACTGAAATTCTATACCCATTAAATACTAACTCCCCATTATCCGTTCCCCCACCTCCCTCCACTGGCAACCACCAATCTTCCTGTCTCTATAAAGGATAAGTAGAATCATACAGTGTTTGCCCTTTTGTGTCTGGCTTATTTCACTTAACATAACCTCTTCAAAGTTTATCCAGGTTATAGCATGTATCAGAATTTTCTCTCTTTTTAAGGCTGAATAATATTCCATTGTATGGATATATTACATTTTGTTTATCCATTCATCCACCGATGAACACTTGGGTGCTTCCACCTCTTGCTTCTTGTAAATAATGTGCAAACAGCTGTTTGCTTTCAGTTCTTTTGTGTGTACACCCAGAAGCAGGATTGTTGCTTTCAGTTCTTTTGTGTGTACACCCAGAAGCAGGATTGTTGCTTTCAGTTCTTTTGTGTGTACACCCAGAAGCAGGATTGTTGGATCATATGGCAATTCTGTTTCATTTTCTGAGGAGCCACCATATTGTTCTACGCAGTAGCTGGACCATTTTTCATTCCCACCAGCAACGCACAAGGTTCCAAATATTTTTCCTGCAGTCATCTCAACCTCTCTTTCTCTCCGCATGGAATAACTAGCCACAGTCCTCATTAAAATAATCTTTTACAGATGTAGAGTCATCCTTGTCTTCACATAATGCCCCTGTTACAGAGGAGAAATCAGAGGCAGAGAAGTTCAGCCCCAGCCTGAGGGTCCAGAGCACGATGGAAGAGGACTCATCGCAGGGGAGTTTGGCTAAGGAGCTTGGGTGCATCATTGTCGTGTTATATTGGCTTTCAGAGACATTGATCTTGGGGCAGCCCCCTTACCTTATTTTACAAATTTGCCATTTCGCCACCCAGAACTGCTTTCTAGCAAGCAGCGTTACGTCCACAGTTCGTGAAAGCCGAGGCTCTGGCCGCGCAGTGGGTCATGCTCTCCCACTGGTCCTGTCACCAGCCTTTCCCGTCCTGGGGGGCTCATCCCCCAAGGTTCCTCTGGCCACCTCTGGGTAAGGTCTAGCCAGACATGACACAACCAGACACACCTGGGGGCGATGGACCACGTTTTCCTCCTCCCTCTCACCACCTTTGCTGGCACTTGTGGCTCACCCATCAGGTCTTCTCAGGATCTGGACTCTCCCGAACCCGGTCCAGGCTGTGGGTGGAGGCAGGAGCTGTGGAGCCAGCAGGAGATTTGGGGAGATGTGCCTGCCCCTAAAACATCTGCCCCGGGAGCTCTCCTTCTCTTTGCCTTAAGCCTGGTGTTTCCCAAAGTTGGTCCTGGGCTGAAAGTGCCTCAAATGATCCTTGAAGAAAGGGTCCTAGCACTGGGTAATGTGGGAGAACACTTCGTAGGCTACTTATCTCGAGTCAGGATGCACCTTAATACATTGAAGGCTCTGGAAAATTCCACAGTAAAGAAGCCCGTTTAACCTTATTTAATCCACAGTATCTACAAAGATCTCCCTTGAAATGCAAATGCATAGCTAGGATGGGGATTAAGAACCAAAGATAAAATCTCCCAACCACAGGACTTTGCCTCTGCATCTAAACGTAGGAGTTGGGAACAGGTGAAGACAAGATGGTCTTTAAGTTTTTCTCACAGTATTTAAACTGCTTGATCTTTCTAAGCCTAGGTGTTTTAAAGTGATCTTTTAAAATAAAAATAACACTTGCTTACGGTAGAAAAATCAGGAAAGTATAAAGACAAAATAACAAATAACTCATAGTTCCAATACCCAGTGATAATCACCATTAGCATGTTGAGTATTTTCCAATAAAATTTTATATATATTCATATATATATATATATATATATATATTTAAGAATTTTATACGATGGTGAGTATGCCAGGGACACAGCTCTACAGCCTGAACTTTTTCCCACTTAACATTATATCATGAGCATTCAGCTTCTTAAGTGAGTGCAACTGTCAACAGGAGGCGCGAAACCTGACAGGTGAATGGGAAAAAAAGGGCGCTGACATTTATGCGTGTGTGACGGCCTTTGCATCTCACATCAACTTTATGGTATACCTATCTGTATCCTCCATTTACACCGAGGGCCATGAAGCTCAGTGGGCTTGGGGATGCAGGGGGTACGACTGGTGGTCCACGCAGACCCCTGCATCCTTCTGCTGGTGGTCCACGCAGACCCCTGCATCCTTCTGCTGGTCCCACATGCTGTCCCTACCCACCTGCGTGCTTTGCTTCTACCGGCCCACACCCGCAGGTCTCTGGACACCGCTGCCTTTGGGCGGTGGAGACGCTTGGCCTCACTGTTCACCCAAACCTTCAGAGAATGGGAGACGCCTGAGAATGTTTATGCTCCTTGGGGCCCTTAGCCAGTGGCTGGTGTGGCAGGATGAGTGCTTGCTGAGAGTCAGGTACACCCTAAGGTGTAATTTACATTCCGGAGCTTTTCTGCAGGGTTAGCGGGACTGGGGCTCTGCCTAAAATCACACTCCTGCTTGGCTTCTTCTTTATCTCTATCTGCTGCCCTTTCTCCTGCCTGTTTCTCCTGGGAGCACTTGTTCAGGAATCTTTACTTAGAGACTGCATCTGGGACTCTGATCTGACACAGGTATTTCCACTATGGTCACACTTTTCATAAGCAGCGTATCCAGAACCCAGAGTGGACACTCCTCTCCTGATTCCCAAGGAGGCAGCAGACGTGTTGGGAGGAGGGTCTCTGGGAAGACCTGCTCATCCGGGGTGCAGGGGTGAGCCTGGTCCTCCAGCCCTGCAGGGCATGTGCCCGGAAGGGTGGCAGGGGCTGGAGGCAGTGGAAGGCTCTCAGAGGGAGGCAGAGAAGCCCCCCACAATATACCTCGGGGAAATTAGCCGGTGTGGGTGCCCCAGCCCTGCTCCAGACAGCCAAAGGGTACAGAGCTGGTGCTGAAGATGAACTAGAAACAGACACACAGCTCTAACATGCTGGCACCTGGCCAGGGCACCACTTACCTGCCAACCACCGCAGCCAACCAGGCCAAGAGGCTCCTGTACAAAAGCTGGAGAAATATTACTGTGGGCTCACGCTGGGAAGCAATTTGGTCCATTTCAGCTCTCATGTCATGGCAGCAAAATACACAGATATAGACCAAAGGAGCTTTTCTCTCATTAACATTGAAGGATGCCCCATATCCTGTCAAAGGATGCTCTGGAGTCGGCCACTATGAGGGGCTGCTGGGCCTGATTCCACAAAGCAAGAGGACTTAAACAGCAGATGTTAGACTGCCAGATGCATTTCTCTCTTAATACACTAGAGACCCACCATGAATGGCGAGCACGGGGTGTGTGGGGGGCTGGGGGAAGACTGCGATGGTGGGCGGGGGGCACACTGCTTGCCACTGGGCATGTTTGTCATCAGCAAAAGGGTTTAAACTCTAGGTTCTGACCCCTGAGAGCATGTTAGCATGTTCTCTCCCTCTCTCTCTCTCCTTCTCTCTCCCTCACTCTCTCTCTCTCTCTCTCTCTCTCTCTCTCTCTCTCTCTCTCTCTCTCTCTCACACATGGTCCCTGGAGCCCTGGAGCCGGTTCTTTCAGAGAACTCATTGTTGTGTGCTGTCTGGCAAGGCACAAAGAATACCCACTGGAGTATCCACTGCCCACAAAATACTAATCACCAGGCAGCAGAGGTTCAAGGCCGTTTGCAGGGCAGCGGAACCTTATCTACTGCCAACTGCAGATAAAGCCCAGCCGGAACTTCCAGCGTGTCACTGCCACGAGGTGTGGCTTTATTTGACTCCATGTGGGCAGATTTTGTGAGGTAGAGAGGGGTCGAAGTCCGGGACTGCAGAAAGCAGCCCGTGAGCATGTTCTTGCAGGAGATGCTGGGTTTGTGATGGATGGGCCACGGGTCGGGGCTCTGTGGGCAGGCTGGGAGCACTGCACACAGTCCGTGGTGTGGTCCTGCCTCTGTGTGTGTGTGTGTGTGTGTGTGTGTGTGTGTGTGTGTGTGTGTGTGGTGTGTGTGTTTTTCAATTTTGGGTCGGAGAAGGAGGGGCGGCAGGGCTGGCTGTGTTGAAGGATTTGCACACTAGCCGGTGCACAGCTGGAGAGGTAGGATGCCGAGCTGCTAGGGGAGATCGTGGTTTTTGCTGGGGATAAGAATTTAGGAGGGAAGTGTGGTTTAAACAAGGCTGCTGCACTGCTCCTGGCTGGGGCTCCTGAGACCTCGGAACAGAGGTCTCAGCCGCTGAGGACTCAAGCTGTGGACAAGGATTCTGGTTTCCCTCAAATTTACGTGATGAGCTGCTGGGGCACAAACACATTTTAAGGAAGTTCTGCAAGGACGAGAGTTGATTTTTGCAGAAGTCACATCCTTTAACAGCATTACGTGATGGGAAGGAAGGGACCTCCTATCTTTATCCCTGTTTTTACTCATGAGGAAGCAGACGTAAATTCACGAAAGGCTGCAGAGCCACATTTAGCAGAGCTGGGATTGGGAGCCAGGCTCTCTTGTTTCGGAGTCTATGCTTCTAACCGTGGTGCTATATATAACTTCTCTGTACACAGAGGGACGGTTGGACTGGACGACAGTGGGCTTTGTCCAAGGGACAGGCAGGGACCCACGCCAAGAGGGACAAGGAAAGGACTGTCTCGAAATGGTCTTTCAGCTGGGGAGTTTGTTAATAATCTAATGGGGGAACCACACACACACATACATACACAGGGAAATGACTGAAAACATTGGCCTAACCATACATGAATTTAACTGCCATTAGAGATGAAGTACTACCCAACCCTGAGAAAGAGCACAGCTGTGGAAAGAACTTTCTTCCCAAGGTGCAGTCAGCCCAGCTGCCTGGAAGAGAGGGCAACTTGCGAGTGAACCAGGGTGAGGAGAGGATGGCTGGTAGACCAGGAGGCCGTGGGGTGGGGGAGACTGCTTGTCACAGCACCAGCCTCAGCCTGAGTCTGGCTATTTCTCCTTCCCTCAACATAGCACTTCTTCCCAGCATACCTGCCTTGCTCCATTTTTATCTCTCTGTATCTCAGTTGAGAACAAATCTTTCTTTTTCTAATGTTCTTCTTAATTTCCTTCTTCCCTTCTATGATTTACCTGGCTAGCTGTATTCAACTCTATCAACATACTGTTGTGTGAAAAGCACACCCCAAATGAAGTTGTGTCAGTGTCAGGGCATACTCAGCATTCTCATCCCCCAGCCCCACAGACACCTCTGAGAGCCCATCGCAGTGTGGAAGGGGACAGACGCTTCTGGCTTCTAGTCTAAGTAGAGGAATTCAGGAGGGGAGTAGGGAGTACAAGGAAATGAGGAGGAGGGACGACAATGGAATTCATTTCAGTGCAACAAATGTTTAATGAGCATTTATTATGTGCCAGTTTCTGGGTGCGTGGTGCTGGGACGTAGAAGACGCGCTGTGAGCTCCTAGTGTGGGAACTGACTGGTAAATGCATAAGGATATGGCAGTTTGATACAATTCAATACAAGGGTGGGCAATGGGTTCTGGGAGCATGGAAAAGTTGTCTGTATTTGTGTTTCAGGTAGAAGTGCCAGGGAGAGTCACAGAAGTCATATCCTTTAACAGCATTACGTGATGGGAAGGAATTTACTGGATGAAAACAAAAAGGGCATTCCAGGCAGAGGGGAGAGTTTGAGCAAAGCAAGAGAAGCACATGGCCTACTGGAGACTTGGTGATTGGTCCCCACGTGGCCTTGGATTTCGGGCTTGGGCCAGCCCCATAAGCAACGGGGAGTCATCAAAGGTGTCTAGACAGAAGACTGGCTTGGTGGGATGTGTGTTTTATAGAGAGACACTTCCTAAGAGGGTGGAGAATGGACAGGCAGAGCAGCGAGGAGACCACTGCCTTGGTCTGAGAGAGGAGATTGACAGTCTTGGTAGTCATGGGGAGTGGGGGCACAGGGACAAATGCAGGGCAGGAGCCGTGGGCACTTTGAAAGTGGGGTGTCCCACACTTGACCCTTCTCTGCAGTGTGGGAAACAGTATCTCCTTCTTTCACACCGAATTTCAGCACATTCATATCCCACAAAAATCAAATGTCACTTCGTCTACAAAGCCTTTACTGATGCCCCACATGCAAACAAACTCTCTCTCCTCTGTGCTCCCCTGCTTATGTCTGTGCTTTCCCCTCTGGGTTCCCTAGAGTTGTATCACTTTGAGTTGTATTAACTGCTATTAAATTGACCCCTTTTCTTTGCCCTCACGTCGGCTGGGAAAGGGTGTGTTCTGGAAGTATGAGGACTTGTTTTGCAATAAAGACACGGTACGTGGTAGCTATGTTGCCCTGGGCTTGGTTTCATCATTTCTGGTAATGTACTGGTCAGGCTGCAGCCAGGTGGACAGAGCCCATGCCAGGTAGTCTAAAAGCAGAGGGTGAGGACGCCCAAAGGCTAGCAGCAGGTGGCAGCTAGGCCAAAGCTGGAGGCATAGGGCCACCCAATGGGAACTAGACCACCAAAGAGACAAAACTACACTCTTACAGGCCACCCAAACCAGGGTGGAAGGGGCAAAATATACTGGTTTCACCTCTTCTCTACCCGCTAATCCCTTGACAGAGGCTCCACTGGCTGAACCTACACAGATGTCAGCTGGAAGGAAGTCTGGGAGGTATATTTTGCAAGAGAAGGATGGGGAATGTATCTGAGCCTGTAAACGGGCAAACGACCAACAAAGGAAATTCACAAGATGTCCCTAACCCCACTTATTTCACAGGATATTGGTGAGAATCAAATGGAATGATACATGGAAATTACATACACAGAAATTACGGAAGGCTACCCAAATGCAGCTCTGAACTTAATTATGTTTTTGTATTAGAGTTTTGTCTGGCAGTCAAAGAGAATCCATATTTAACTGTTCAGTCATTACTTCTCTGCCTCCTAGATTTGGAGTAGGGATGGGCTGATGGTGTTTCCCTGGGGTTGGTCCATGGGACATGTTCATCCCGTAGGCTGTCACAGATGTCTGGGTGCACTGGATTGTACCAGGTGATAAGAAATCTTTCTGCAGAAGATGAAGCTCTAGTCACCTGCTTTTAAACCGTTAGTATCAGAACCAGTTTAATATGCAGGTGGCCACCTGGGCAGGTGGGCATCAGCCTTGGAGAGGGGCCTCTCCAGCCCCTGCCCTTCTTGGCAGTGAGCAGCCCTGATGAACAAAGCCACAGCCAAGTAAAGAGGTTGGATGCTACTCAGGTGATGGAAGAAGAGAGAGGAAAAGACAGCTGAGAATTTCCTGAGCAGCAGTGCTTCCCCCAAGCATCACGCTGGGCACTGTCCTGTTGTTTTGCTCCTGATGGTGGAGGAGATGCCTGGGGAATAGGGCTGATGCAATTGAACCCTTTAGTCTATTCAGCCCCATTAACCCACATCCACCCAAATGGATTCTCAGCCAATCCCATTAAGACATCCTGTCAGAACAATCCCACGTCATTTGCAGAGTGAAGTGAATATCAATAAAACTGTAATGAGTAATTTTCCCAGCTTCACTGACTCTTACTGGAAACCAAGCCAGCACTTCTGCTATGGGTATTGACAAAATCTCCATTCCTCCTGGGATCTGGGAAAACCTGAACCTATCTGAGCAGATACCAGGTGTGCTGGTTTAATGGACATGGACACATGGGCAGTGGGCTTGGAAGGGGGCCTCAAGCCCCTGTCCCTTGTTGGCAGTGAACAGCCCTGATGAATGAGGAGACTCGGTCTCTCTATGCTGAGGCAACAGAAAGAGCATTGCACCAGGAGGCAGGCACTGTCTTCTGGTCTCCAATTACTAGCCTCTACTCCTACCATCTACTCTAACCCCACTCGATGTTATTTTATCAATAACACCAAGGTCCTTTCCAGTTCTGCATTCTGTAATTCTGAGAAATGGAGAAGGCACAGAGAAATCAACCTGCCAGAGAGTGATGCCTCTGACAGTGTAGACCCTTGAGGCTGAACCTACACTGCCAGGCACTCAAGAAGGAGACAGAGTGGGACTTTTGCTGGCAGTTTCTTGCTGTGACTCCCTGACCATGGAGTTCCTGGGCATCACACCTGCTCCATGGCCATGACAGCCAGCATTGGGAGACCAGAGCTGTGAGTGGCAAGGCGTTAATTCCAGGCGTAGGAAGTGTGATGGTTAGGGACTGGCCTCCTCCTTTCCCGTACGCTCCCTTCTGTCTGAAAGGCTGTCAGCAGCTCCTGCTGGTGCCTGGCTGCCATGGCCTCGATGCCTTCTTCGCCTACACGGAGGTGTGGAAGAAAGTACGGAGGTGTTTCTGAGGCGTCTGGGCTGCTGGTTTGGAATGTGCTACCTGGGGGAAACGACCAAGGGCTGCTCAGCTGCTGTTCTGTGCTGGGGTCCAGCCTTCTCTTCTCAGCTGCCCAGGAAGACAGCTCAGCCTAATCAGGGTTCCGGATATTTGAATGGAAGGGGGAATGTGTGTGCATGTGTGCGTGTGCTTGCGTGTGCACACAGTTGCGGAGAGAAGAGGATCTGAGTCAGTGAAGCTGAGACCTTCGACGTCACGTGAAGCTGGATTTGCAGGGGAGGTTTTGTGGGCTTTTCAGAAGCCCCAGTAGCTGCTATTCCTCCACCTGCCTCCCTCCTATGCCAAAGCTCACACAGTAAAGGGGGCTGCAGGTCTCAGCTGGTTGCCAAAGCTCTCCTGGAGCCAGGTGGCAAGGAACAAGTTCTACAGGGACTGCTGTTACCTGGCTGCACCATGTGTTAACCCACTGACGGCCGGGTTGGCTCGCATGACATAGGTGGTGAAGTGGGTATTAACTTTCTTCCCCCTCCTTCCTCCCTGTGCATCCTGCTGGAAGCTGAACATTTGGCTGAAGAGAGGGTCTGGACAGATCATGTGTATTGCAAAGTATAGAACACACTACAGTTCTTAAAAGCCTTTTCCTTCTCTATTTCTCTTGTGAAGTCAAGAAGATGGAGTTATTATTCCCATTTTATGGATGAGGAAACCCAGGCCCACTAAGAAACTAGTAGCACCCAGTTCAAACTCAGTCTTCCACTCCACCCCAGAATCTCTGTCTCCTGCAAGACAGGACAGTGGCTTCCAGAATGATCCTAAAGATGCTGATATTGGAGCATCACCCCTCCCCTTCCCCCCTGTGAAATCTGGAGAAAAGTGGGAGTGGAAGTAGGAGGGTCATGTGCCTTGTATGACATCTGCCTTGACATGGTGACACGTGATGGCCACATGGTGGAGGTGAGAGCAGCGGCAGAGTTCTATAATTCTTATTACTTGGGAAAGCACAGTGGTCCCTCTGTATCCGCAGATGCAGAACCCATTTCATATAAGGGACTTGAGCATCGGTGGATCTTGATATCCGTGAGGGTCTTGGGACCAATTCCCCACGGATACCGAGGGATGACCGTCCGTGGCCCTTCTCCTTTTAGAAGCAAATATAAGACTCGAGCTGACTTTGTGTGACCCGGTCTTAGACTCCAGGTCCTCCCCAGATCGGGTGTCCCTGGTTTGCTCTGCTCCCCATGAGCAATAGTGACAAACACTTCCTTGAAGTACGTGCCTTACATGTATTTGTCCCTCACCGTAAGCCTTGAGTTGGTGTAGATTTATCCTCCTTTTACGGTTGAGGAGACCCAGGGACAGTGGGGACGTGTGTTGCCCAACTGCGTGCCCCTGAAGCTGGTGGAGCCAGGATGCCAGCCCAGGCTGTGCGGCCGCAGGTCGCATGCTCCGAGCCCTCCAGGCCCCGCCTCTGTCCCGCGCATGCGCACGTTCGCAGCTCTTCCACAGTCTTCTACTCCCCTATGTGTTTTCACTGCGCATAGGCATAGACAGTGTGCGTGTCACGTTCGTGTTTCCACGCCCAGCGCCCAGCATGGAGCTCCTCCTCGCCCCTCCTTGCAAGCACCTGTGCACAACCCCAGCACACACACCTAGGGCCCCTCCGACAAGGCAGATGGGCTTAGCCGACTTGCCTCCAGGCGCAGAGAGGCTCTAACGTGTGTTTCCGGGATCCCAAAGCCTCCTTCTCTTCTTCCCCCAGGCCACGTTGCTAAATTTATCCTGAGATGATCCCATTTACCCTCTATAGCTAAAATGCCTCTTGACTGTTCTGCGCCAAGATTAGAAGTCCGTCAATAATTATTTCATCGGCTAAAAGCCAATTGATCAAGCCCGCTCTCCCTGCAGACTGAGGAGGCCCTCAGTCTATTTGTAGCTCTGTCTGAAAGGCACGAGGGGGCTGCTCTGAGTCGAGGCTGCCTGGTGCTCTCTGCACTGATGGAGTTCACAGAGTGGATCACGGTTTAGCCTGGGCTCAGCAGATCCTGGGGTAGAGGTCAGGTAGACAGTTTCCTCCGAGGCTTCTTAAAGCAGACCCAGGCTGCTGCAGCAACGACCATCCTGTAACCCCTGCAGGGCCACACTGCATGGGGTGGGAGCCTACCTGGGCCATGAGGAAGTCCCTCTCAACTTGGCCGTCCTGAACTACTCACAGGAGCAAAGTCAAACTAAAAATGGTCCCTGAGAAACGGACCAGAAATTCCATCAACTGTGCAAGACTCTGAAACAAAGTTTTTTTTTCTGTCTTTGGGGAAGTTAAGGAATGAGAGCAGACACTTGGGTGGGAGAAAAATGCATAAAGAAGCAGAGAAAAAGTATTCCTATCCAAAAAGCTTTAGCAGAAATTTAAAAAAAAAAAAAAAAAGGCGAGAGACAGGGAGAAAGGCATGTAAATGTTTCAGTAGATATTTTTATTACCTTAAAAATTTTTTTTTTTTTTTTTTTTTTTTTTTTTTTTTTTTTT
>NW_006790311.1:2174160-2180714 GCF_000442215.2 Lipotes vexillifer
GTACGCGGGCCTCTCACTGTTGTGGCCTCTCCCGTTGCGGAGCACAGGCTCCGGACGCGCAGGCTCAGCGGCCATGGCTCACGGGCCCAGCCGCTCCGCGGCATGTGGGATCTTCCCGGACCGGGGCACGAACCCGTGTCCCCTGCATCGGCAAGCGGACTCTCAACCACTGCTCCACCAGGGAAGCCCTAAAAATTTTTTTTTTAACTTTGTTTTCCTTTGTGATCCTGAGTTTCTCACCTCCACTGAGTTTCTGGCTGCCTCTGAGCTGAATAATACAGTAGCCAGCCCAGCAGAGCCAACCCATTGCTGGGCAGGAGCCTCCCAATACACAGGGAAGGAATTTTTCATTTCATACATCATTTAAAGCCTGCTGCAGTGATTTACCAATGTCAGGCCATCTTTGGAGCACAAAAATAGAAGAAAGAGAAATATGCATGCTTCGGTTGTGTATCTGGATTGGGATCCTAGGAGAGCGATTGGGGGAGGGTGGTAGACTGGGATTTCACTCTTGTCTAAACACTATGGAGAAGCCAAAGATTACCCAGCATTTAAGAAGAAACAGAATGAGAGGGAAGTAGATTGTGTCTTGCAGGGAGACTCTGCTTTTTACCTGACCTGGCTAGGCAGGGTGGGCCTCCCTCCCCACAACCTGTGTTCTCCTCGTTCCCAGGTTCCTGCACTTAGGACCATCCTCGAGCTCCATAGGAATCACTGTCTTGAAACTCCACCACGATCACGCCATTCCCCCAAGCAAATCGAATCACTCCTCTCTAGGCATGCCAGCTTTCAGGACCTGCATGCCTGACTGCCTTCCCATTTACCCCCTTGGGGCCAGGTGCCCCGAGATGCCTGCACACTGCACACCTTTGCCATCAACTTCCCGTCCAGCTGTTCTCCTGGCCTGGAAGACTCTCTCTCTTCCCTCCCATTTCTAAACTCTCTCAAGGGCCAATCTAACACCCACTTCATCCATCCCTCTTTCCGTGACTAAGCCTTTCTGCTTATTCAATTCCCCAAACTTCCATAGCACTTTGAGTCAGCAGTGACTCGAATTAGAGAATAGATAATACTGGTATTAGATAATAATACTAATACATTTCACTGAGTGATTTTTGGGCACCACATGGTTTCCACGGAATACCTCTTTCCACTCTCACAAACCCCATCGGGATATGCTGTTAATATTTCCAGGTGACAAAAATGGAGGCTTAGCCTCTGTGAGGTAATTATTTAAATTTACATTCCATTAGGAGGTAAGTAAGTTGGCCAGAATCTGAACCCAGACTTTCTGCCTTCTTTTTTTTTTTTTGATGAGCCTTTAATCACTCCCTTTACTGACTCTCAGTCCAGTATTACTTCTGAGGTAATTGATTTTTGGGTTTTAGTTTAGTTCCACAATAAAACTGTGGATTCCCTAAGGAGACCTCTCATGCCTGATATACCTGTATCCCCTACGGTACCTAACCTCAGAGTCAGATAAGCAAGAGGCATTCAATATAAACTTGATCATTTATTGATTGGCCAGAGAGCTTCCAGATTTGGAAACTTCTCTCTTTTCTCATTATGGAAAAGTGCTCAAGGCAGACTGTGGGGCACAGGTAGGAGGGCATAGCCAGTTCTCTTTAGGGAAGTCTGATGTTGGACCAGTTCAAGGTAAGCAGATGTCTATTAAAGCAGATGTCTGTTAGACACATACTATGACATGCTAGGCATGTGGGGGACAGGAGGGAATCAAAAACCTTCCTGCCACAAAGGAGGCAAAGCTGGGCCTGAAAAGAGGCAACCAGAGAGCTAAGCAAGGCAGCCTTTGGCTACTGCTTGGTTGTGTGGTACACGGTGGGAAAGGGGGATTAAAGGATCAATGTAAGTCCTCACTGTAGCCGGAGAGAGCTTCAGGAGAAAGGGGGCCAGTGGGGTTTGAGGATGGGCAATGTGCCCCTAGGTGGAGCGAGGGGGAGAGGCACATTTGTGAGAAAGGTTGCCCGTGATTCCTCACCTTCACTCTTTAGTGATCTCTGGAGGGTCGGGTTGGGGTTTGCTTAGACTTTTTCATGATGCCTACTAAGCTATGGCGCTTGCTCAGCTTTGCTTACAGGCTGGTCATGGGGTAAAATATGACCAAGTCTAGGAGCGTAGTGCAGAAGTGGAGGTCCTATATACATGTAGCATCTGGTCATTATTTATTATCGTCTTTGACATGGCTGGTGCCCTGCTCTATCTTCTCAGCAGCATTCAACTCTACATGCAGAGGCTGTCTGTGGTGGAACCCTCGGCCTGAGGGAGCTTTTTCAGGCAGAAGCAGTTGTCAAGCAATGGCAGATGGGAGACGGGGACAAATGCCCTGCTTCCTTGCTCCTTGGCTCGGCTGATTCGGAGGCCTGGTCTGGGCAGCCTGAGCTCTGGCTGCCCCACGGTCACTTCTGCATAATGAACTGTTTGCTGGCTGCCTCCCCTTCTCTGGCTGCCTCCCCTTCCCCTACAGTGTTTCTAGGGATCACGTCCCAAATGAACTGCTCGCTCTCGAATTGGAGCGTCTACTTCTGGGAGAACCCAAAGTAGGGCAGTGGGGTCTTTATTAGTTGTAGAGATAGGCACATTTGCTAATAGATCAATTCCCCCAGTTGTCCAAATGGGTTCTGCTCAAGTGTCATAAATCAGGTCAACCATTCGTAGTGCCTTGACCCTCAGCTCTGAGTGTCGTACATGTTCACAGGAGGCAGACAGCATCGCTCTCATGGTGTGCTCACCCGGCTGTTTGATTTATCAGCCCCGACCTTACCCCACTCCAAACTAGGATTGTAAAGTCCTTAAAGCAGGGGCTGTGCCACGTTGAGTCTTTACTGTAAATCCCGCTCATAGAGTGGGTTCTCTATGAATGGTCTTTAAATTGGATTGTGATAACAGAAAACAATACCCCTCTGTCCAAAAGCAACCTAATCCCTATGCCTTTCTCTGTCTTCTAAAGTGATAAATGTTCAGTTCCCAAAGCCGCAATGTTCACAAGTGCCTTCTAATCAGTCCATTATTTTATTTATCCTGTTGTACCAACCCTGAGTGGCTTTTCAAATGGCATCACCGGGACCCTTTCCTCAATCAGCTTCAAATGTTCCTAAACAGTGCTACCTTCAGTAAAGCTCACCTGGTCCACATGTAGACGAACACCTCCTCTGAAACTGGGTCCTGAGAACACCATGATTAATGAGCAGGGGTGAGTGCTGGCGAGTGTGTGGCCCAGGCGATCCCTGTCCTGGGGCAGGACTCTTCTCAGTCCAAGGCCAAGGCCGCGCCCTCTCTGGCCCAGCCTCATACTCTGCCAGGGCAGCAGAGTGCATCTTCCTCCTTTCCTCAGCAGCATGGCCCACTCTGCACGCCCTCCTTGAGATGCCAGAACTGCCTGTGCCATATACTCGACAGTCGATCCATTAGATGGCTGACTACTGCTTAGGATATAATTATCAAAGGTGACAATGGAACCAGCCTGGCTTCTGGGGGCCGAGGCCAGCTGGAGGTCCCATCCAGCCAAGTGGATCATCGCTCAGAGATGGCTCACCACTGCTGGGTCAGAGTTAAAGCGCTAAAGCAGAACTGGAGCCCTCCCCCTGAGGCTTCCATCCCTGCCCCTACAGATGCAAGTCCCCCAGAAGGCGGGTCCTTCACCAAAAATCCAATACCACCTTGTGAGAGGCAAACATCTCACTAGAACGCAGCTTCCTGGTCTGGCCCATGCCAGCCCCTCCAACTGTAGGTCCTCCTGGCTTCACCACACCCTCATCATGCCAGGCTTGGCAGGTCCCTAACTGAACAAACAGTTGCTCCCTCAACCTCTCTTCCAATTCCACTCATTGCAAAGGCAGCAGTGATAATGTGAGCATGAACTCCAAGAGGCCTGGGGCGCGTCCACCTCCTGCATCTGCCAGGAAGGAGAGTGGAGAGCACGGGAGAAGGGGTGCACCCTGCATGATCTGTGCTCAGTGGAGGCCTTGGGACGCTGTACGGAGAACAAAGGAGGGCTTGGAGCAGGGTGTTGCACGGGCCACTGGATATACAAGGTGATAGCTGGGATGTGTGTTTTCTGCACTGGGCAATGGGATTTTTTTCTTGCCGCACAGAAAGATTGGACCCAAACTATTCTACTTGAGCACAGAGGCACGGAGCACATTTCTCCAGACAAGCAGGTCTGCCGACAACCTGGAAGCTGGCCTGGCCTGGGGTCTGGAGCTAGGAGCAGACATCAAGAGCATCTGTGGAGCCTCCTTTGGTAAAGCCAACAGATGATGCCTAAAACTGTCCAAATAGACTCTTCAGAAGAAATCTCCATCCCTCAAACAGCTGTGCCAGCCTGGGTCTGCTGAGCATACAGCCTTCTGCTCTGACACCCAGACTATGGTTGTGTGTTCTTGGGAAGGAAGAGGAAGCACAAACAAGTGATTCCCTCCACCGTTGATAAAGGACCTCTAGGTCTGAGTGGGAGGGGAACATGCAGGGCCACCTTTGAGCTCAAAGGTAATCAAGGGGGAGATTCATGGCATGAATGATAGGCAAGCTGGTCTGTATAGAGCATTCCATGCTACATTATGTTGTGTGACTTTGGGTAAGTCACCTACCCTCTCTGCACTTTCAATAATGCCAGATACAGATACACCTCACAGGGATCAGCAGACCATGAAAAAGAAGGAGATAAAACCTTTTATGCAAGAGAATGATGAGGCTTCTGAATAAAGCTGTTGTCATTCTCCTGGTCTCTCGTCAGGAGAGCTGAGTTACCCTGTAGACCCGCTATGAGAGAATCTAGACGTAGGGGAAAAGGGCCTTTTTATCATTTGCACCAGCCTCTTCCTGGAAGCAGAAATCCCTTCTGCAGGATTTGCTTGAGCACGTCCGTGACAACAAGCTTGTGTCCCTCAGATCAGCAGCGTGTATGGGGAGCTCTCAGAGGATACGGAAAGCAGGTCAATGTAAAAAGGAAGGAAAACCCAAGCCCAGCAGAGACAGACAGCCTGGTGCACATGGACCCGAAACCATCTCAGCCCTCATTCAGCATGTTTCATCAAGGGCCCACGCAGGATGCTGGGGACACAGGTCAACAAAACATCCATCCCTGTGCCTGCTCTCACAGAGCTTGCACCGCGAGGATGCCCTGCCATCAGAAGCAGAAGAGAAGGCATGGTCCATCCAATTCAGGATAACCCCCAACCTGGTCAGGCTGCCCGGGACAGACCACAGTGCCCCCCACTTTGCACTGAATGCAAAGAGTGGCTACATCAAAGACGCAGCGGCCCCTCGAAGGGACCACGGGCTGTGTTACCTTTGAAACAGTTCTACGGAGCCTCTAGCTTTCCTTTCTCTGCCTCCAGCCCAGCACAGCCCTGCTTTCATCTTCTCTGTGAGTGGAGGCACTTTCTTGCTCCGTGTGGCCACACGGTGCTGTATAGACATGAGAAAGAAACAAGATACTGATCAACCCTCTGCGTTCTTGGTGTGCCACAGAGCGCCCCAACGATAGCTGTGGTCTTTTGAAAGGCAGCCCAACTCCAAGAGCAGGCCTGGAAGGAATCCAGGGCATGGCCAGTGTTCACCTCTGAAGCTGAGTTATTAGGCAGCTGTAGATCAGCTACTTTTCTAGCCACCAGTCCTGAAAACCACTGGCCATGTGTCATCACCTGGACAGAAAATTAAAGCAGCCTGCTCCATCAATGGTTACACATTCCAGTGTGTAAATGAACAAATACCTCCAGAATCCACAACAGATACATCTTTGTTCAGCCAAAGAACTTTGATAGAAATTGTAGCTTTTTTGGAGGGCTCTGTCAAAAGTGTAATATATCATGGAATAGTGGATACAAGTTCAAAAGTACATATAATAATATAATTAAGATAGCTTGACAAGAATATATTTTAAAAGTATAAAATACCTGCAGGTATAATAGCTTCATAAAGTCTGTCAGATTTACTTCTGCTGTGAAGAACTTTCAAATGTTTTACTTTAATGGGATGCAAATGAAGTCTGAGGTATGCATATAACACAGTCCTTAAAAAATAGGTAGAGGGAAAAGACTGAAAGTCAGATTCAGGCCAAACAAGACATTCAACTTTGCAGGTGACTGGATAATAGATCAAGCAAACAGACTGGGGAGCGGTGCTGGGCTGTTTGGAGAAAACACCAATTTCACATTTCACTCCCTTGTTGGCTACGGGAAAGTAAGTGTTTTTATTCAAAATTAATGATTCCCTCTGTACATTTTTCTTCTGGCTCAAAAGGTTCAAGCATAATCCTTGTTTAAAGAAAAAGCAATTTTTATACAATTACTGGCCTGTGGAAAATTATTTTTCAGCGCATTAAAAGCTAAGGAGATGGGGGCTTCCCTGGTGGTGCAGTGGTTGAGAGTCCGCCTGCTGATGCAGGGGACACGGGTTCGTGCCCCGGTCTGGGAAGATCCCACATGCCGCGGAGCAGCTGGGCCCGTGAGCCGTGGCCGCTGAGCCTGTGCGTCCAGAGCCTGTGCTCCGCAATGGGAGAGGCCACGACAGTGAGATGCCCACGTACTGGGGAA
>NW_006790311.1:2181247-2242853 GCF_000442215.2 Lipotes vexillifer
AAAAAAAAAAAAAAAAAAAAAAAGCTAAGGAGAGGAGTGACTCACAGCTGGAACAAAGGCCTTTGGGACACCTCCAAGTACTCAGGGACCAGCGACCTCCCGGACAGGAGGAATCCAGGCATCTGTCTGGCCTGACTCCACTACCTGTGTGTTGGACAGATGCATTTTCAAGCAAAGAAACAGTAACTCTTTAGTATTAAAGGATGCCAAGATTGGAAATTAGAAGGTTAATCCAATCAGCAAGGCTATAGACTAGGACACCAAGATCACGTCTCACTCTCTCCCCTCCCAAAAAATTCCCCTAAGGAATCCCATCTCTCCAGCCCGGGGGTCTGCACCATCAAGATTAACCCAATAATGTCCACAGCTTCGCATCTCGCTGTGCTGTGTATACTTCAGGTACCAAGGTAATACAAGGTACCCGCCCAACTGTTACTCAAATGCAACCCTCTGGCCTTGGTTTCATTCCGCTTTCTTATTCCCAGCTGGCATAAAACAGATCGGAGTCGGAGACGAAGCAGCTACAGGGTCTTCAGGAACTCTCCGAACCTCCGGGGACCTAGGTCATGGTTTACAGTGGGGTCAAAGTCCTTTCCTTTGCAACCCAACAGAAAATCCTGTATCTCAGATCTCCAACCGTGCTTGCAAACAAGACTAGGTACTTGCCAAAGCAAAAAAAAAAAGTTAAAAAAAAAGGAGTGGAGGAAGGCATTCAATAAACGGCATCTCTTAACCAAGGTAAAAATTACATGCTCTAATCGCAAAGTGGCGTAGTTTAAAAATCAACACTCGTGGTGCCTCTGCCGCTGATGACTGCATCTGAAAGAATTTTCAAAGTAAATGTACTTTTCACCATTATCTTGCTCATTTGCATTCTGCTCCATTTGGGTTCTGAAACTCGACTAGACACTTTATTTTCAGGGTAGGTCTGCGTGATGGCAAACAAACAGTTTGGGGAGGAATTAGCCATATGGGCCTAGGCCTTATTGCCTTAATGTGGGAATTGGGTCAACCCTACAAAATGTTTGCTCAAATACTTTTCCACAGGCACGTTCTCTCTTTGAGAGGGGACGTTTTCAGAATTCTGCCTCCCACTTGGCTCTGCTTGGATGCATAGCTGTGAACTTCCAGCCCCCAGAGCCTCATGAAATATTAAAGGCTCAGCAACCTCAGAGAACACCCAGTCCAGCCTCCTCATTTTGTAGCAGTGACATGAATGTCCAGAGAGGTCAAGTGACCTGGGAAGGTCACACAGCTAACGGGCCAGTCTACATCACGCTCTCCTGTCATGTGATTGACCCTGACCTGGCAGAGGTCTGTGTCTGCTCCTCTTGTTTCCTGCATATTCTAGGAATACTCATTGGCCTCTAAGGGACCCCATCTCAATTTCTGGCCCCACTCTATATTTTCCCAACCCTCTGTGAATTCAGAATTTGTGAATTTACATAAACCAGTCAACCACTCTATTCTTCTGCGCACCTCCAGGTGTGACGCTGAACATCCTCTCTCGGCTCTTCAGAATCAGAGGCAAAGTGACAAAAACACAGATGAGACCCCAGAAATCACTATTGTCCCTAGCAACTAACAGGAGATACAATATTGGGAATAGCACTGCCAGGGGTGTCACAAGTGAAGGATAACAATACATGAAACAGACCTTTTAAGGGCAACCCATTATTTTTGTAATTTGTTTAAACAAAACCAAGTGACTCTTTAAATTCTAATTCACATCTTGGAAATCCAATGCCTCTATCTCTTGTTTCTCTCTCTGGAGCCGTGGCAATAATTTTAATGCCAATAGAAGGCATTAGATATTAGAGGTAAGCAAGGCACAGGGTTCTGGCTTTTATCAGATAATTAAGATGCTACCAAAGTCAAACCTCTATCAACATTAGACTAAAAATAAGCTTCTTCCATCCAAGGGCCTCTACAGAGCATCCAAAGTGACAGTGCTCTGGATAAGGGTTCACTTTTAAAACTGGTTCATTGTTTTTCAGCTTTTATTGGCAATCCATTCTCATTATGCCCTATGCATTTGTCTTCGTATGTACTTCACAATTATAACGTCAAAGAGTTTGTATCTACATAACAAAAATGATCTACAGAATAGTACAGGGAAAACAGAGTAACACAGCACGATCATTAATGAGATGAATACTTGGAGAGAAAACATGGCATTTCACGGGAGGACATGTCCCTATATCATGAGACATTAGAAACAGGCAAAGGCTTGGAGGTGAAACTGAAATTAAATCTCTGATTCCCTGAAGGTGGTGAGCACAGCACGGCCATGCTTGACTTTGGTGATGGGGGGCAGGGTGTGCCAGGCGACCTCGTGCTGGAAATAGTCATTTCAAAGTACATCTTTCTATCTACCCTTCAGAACTTTCTGGGTGTAAATACCACTGGCTCAATAGACCACTGAGACCAGGCTTGGGTCTTTTCTCTCCAGAATCAGCACTAGTTCTCTCTACTGACCAAGATTTGCTACAGCTGTGGCCTGCAGAAACGCACCTGCTGGGTGCAGGCTTACTAGAGTCAGTTTCCCAGACTAAAGGCCTTGACTAGAGAAAAGAAAAATGTGGAGAAGGGGCGTCACTGTGGTATAAAGAAGTTTGGTGACCATCTGGAGAGTTGAATCTCCTATCACACTCAGGGAAAAATAAGCACATAGCTGGTCAGCTTGTACAGACTACGTTGTGCTGTTCATTATTGCACCCATGGCATCTATCACAGGGTTTGGCTCACAGTATACACTCAGTAAATAGTTTTTAATGAATGAAAAAAAAAGAATGACTTTATCATTAAGCCGGACTATTTCATAATTGATAGCGCCTACAGGAGATGACAGAAAGCTTTAAGACAGACTAACCCTGAAATGATGAAAAGAGTTGTATTAATGAGGACCAAGGGAAAGGAAGAACGGACAAGGGAGGGGCGGGAGCCTGCTTGAGTCTGCATAAATATCAACGTTGCTTGTGGCATTTGGCCAAGGCAAGGCTGGGGACCCCTTGCTGGGCGGATAGGAGACTTGGCAGATGTTTGAACGGGAAGGGGGAGACCAAGCAGATGTCCAGCTCTGTTAAGAGACCACGGATTGAGGAATAGCACTGTATGCTTCCTAGCTGATAGCAAGCAGTGTGGACCCACTGGGGGCAAGAGTGTTCTCTGGAATGGCCACAGCCAAGAGCTGAGCTACACCTGGAACCGGACTTGTATATGAAAACTGGATTGCATGTATACAAGTACAGTCAGCCCTCCGTATCTGCGGGTTCTGCATCCATAGATTCAACAAATATGGACTGAAAATGCTAAAAAAAATTCCTAGAAAGTCCCATAAAGCAAAAATTGACTTTGATGTTACAAGTAATCTGAAGATGATTTAAACTGTATTGGAGGATGTGCATAGATTATACGCAAATACTGTACCGTTTTATGTAAGCGACTTCAGCATCTGTGAAGTTTGGTATCTGTGGGGGTGGGTTTCTGGAACCAATGCCCTGTGGACACCAATGCATGACTGTATTTTCCAAATCTTCCTGTGGATTCTGTACATTCAAACCAAATGCAAGTCTGAAAGGAAAGGGTTTGGTCAGTAAGGGGGCAGGGGAAGTAAATTATTTGACCTATAAAACCCAAGCAGTTTACAGTTAAGATCTGCGATCCTGCAGTGGAAAGTATCTGTTCCTTTACTCATCTCTCTCCTCAATTTCCCAGATGCACCTAATGCACACGGGTCTACCCCAGGAAAGTGAAGTAAATTACATTGGGAGCTAAAATAATTTCAGCGTCAATTGATTTAGATGAAAGCATTTTTGACTTGGGTTATTTAGAAAATCATCCCAATTTATCAACTTTATTTGTCTAGCATAACTTGTGAATGTGCCGGTATAACTTTGAACAGGGAGAGAGTGGTTGAATTGTTGCTACAATATCTCTGGGCTCAAGATGGCGTACAAAGACACAGGAGTGATGGAAACTACATAACATAAAGGAAGTGGCATACAGCAGTATGTGATAACGGCAATCTTGAACTCACCATTTACATTTTTTTAATGCATGGGAAGGCAGAATATTAATGTAATAGGTGCTAAACAGTTGCAGTTTCAAGGCTGGATTTCTCCTTAGAGATATAATCCAAGCCTCTCATTTCACAGATGACTCAAAGAGGTGAGATAACTTGCCCAGAGTCTTAGAGCTGAAATTAAAACCTGGATACCCTTGATTTCTAACTCAGTGTTTTCCCACTCCACACACGACCTTTCATTCACAGGGAGAGAGACAGGTATGTATGTGGATGAGAGATAGATGGATAGATACATATTCTCTAGGTAGTGTTAGCTTTTAGACACAATTATTCCATCTTCAGACTGAACATCCCGTAGGCACATCAAAAACTCCCTGAAGGACATTTAAACTTTACTGCACAGTTAGAAACTGTGGGGAGTTAAAAGTCCCCTGTAGCTATTAAAATAGTGTGTAACAGGAAGAGCTGAGTTACAGGTGACTATTAGGGTTTCACCGCCTCCCACTCCCATTATATACAGCTGCTGATATAGATATATATGCTGTTGCATTTCTTAAGCAAGGTGTCCAGTATTTTTACTCCTGGGGGAGGGAGCAACTGCTGACTGCTTTTTTTTTTTCCCAAAACTGCATTAAACTTTCTTTTGTAAGAAAAACGAGAAAAAAAATATCAATAAAGTATGAAAGGACATGAAAAATGCATTTTAACCTGTATATATATTTTTCTAACAGTGCAATTTTTTAAAGCTCTCTGAAAAAAAAAAATAGTCAATGTGATTCTCACGGAAAAATGTTACACAACCCTGAATTCAGGAGCAAAGGAAAAAAAAAAAAAACCCTCCGAGAATAATGAATATCTGAAGATCTGACCTAGTAATTTGAGGCACGGATGAAAAATGGCATAAGCCTTGGCCACCCTTGGGACTGGCAGGTCAAAGGGTGTGTTAAAGGTGATGGGGAACAAATTCTTCTTATGGATAGCTCGACATATAACCATATTAAAGCTTTTAAGTCTCCCAACTCAGTGAAATTACTCCCAAGGGATGAAGTATTCCCTTGTGGACCTCACTGCACTTCTTTTTTTCTCCCACAAAGAGTAAAATAGCACAGCAAAGAATGAGAGACATCCTTTACAGGGCTCAGGTGAAAAGTAAAGTGGAAAAAGACTGCGGGTTAAGTACAATATTGAAGATGATCTCTCCTAAACAGTGTATCTTTCTTTCTTGCAGCTAAGCAATCTTTGTCAATTACAGGGCATTACTCCACAGGCCAACTGGCAATTACAATGGCATCTTTCTTCTCATCAGTGACAGCAAAAGGAGGACATATCCTGAGTCTGGCTAAATGTAAAGTGGGAGAGTGGAGCTCATTTCAGAGGTAATGTAGAGGGAACCTATAACCAGGATGCAGATGCTCTATGCAGCTGTTATGCAAAGAAACCCCTGTTCTAAGAGCTGACATGTTTATTTAGATTGGTGCTAAAGCCGAGTTAATGCCAATTTCCAGAGAGGATTAATATACACTGATGTGGAATTATTGAACCATTATACACATCTGGAAACGCGTGTTTTAACTGTTTCTTTTTTGTGGCTGCCAGCTGCACTGGGGAAGCAGCTGATAAAGTTGCCATTGCTTTTTAGGGCCAGATGAATCGATGTCATGCTACTGGGATAACTATAGGCCCTTCTGGTCAAGGCCATGGCCCTCACCCACTTCTGACCCTTGCACTGCTCCTCTTTAACTGTGTCTGAATGTCAGCTTCCCACCTTCGTTTTCAAGATCAGCCTGCAACCTCTACCATGTCTCCCCGCTTCTCTCACTGCTAAACCACTTTCCATGCAGGCATAAGTTATCCCAAAAGAGTGGAGAAATAGCCAGAGAATCAAAAGCCTTTGGATTTCACTTAGATTTCTGTGGTTCATTCATTTATCATGGGTACAGTACTGAGTGGGTCATCCAACAGAATAATCCTTTGGCAAGGAGACCGCTTGGATCCATGGTAAAGATCATTTCGAGACCTCAGTTGGTCTCATGATCCAGAAGTTTGTATCTCCAGAGACCTACACCACCACGTCCCTTACTGAGTGACTGGCCCATCTCAGGATAGACCACTGCCCCACGCTCCATCTCAGCTGTTCAAGGAGGAAGCTGTGGTATTTACTGGGAAGCACTGTGCCCAAGGAGACCCCTTGAGTAGGAAAGGTCCAAGCTATTGTGAAAGTCATCTGGCCCACCCTCTCCTCTCTGTCCCTTCTCCATGCCTACCCTTTCTCAGATGGAGGCTAATCCAGATGTGCAAAGCATCCTAGGAAAGCTTTACCTATCTGATCTTGGCTGTAGCTGTAAGGAATTGCTCCTCAGTAATTACAAAGCACATGACAATCAAAGTGCCTGACCGACACCAGCCATAAAAGCAATTTATGTTTTGAGTTTCTGTTGGGGGCTTTCAACAACTATTTGTTTCAACCCATCCACCCCTACCTTTTGCTCCCTAGACATCCAGCTGTTCAGAGAGATCCCACTGAGGGAACATCAGTCAAACAGTCCCTTTGTCTCGGTTCCCAAGTACCCTGCGATCATTTGTGCTTTCCTCCAGAATGTACCTCTTTCAGCGCTACATCAGAAGAGCTCTTGAAAAGCTAACAAGAACCAACATTTTAGATCCTACAGCTCGGTGCTTCAGCTCAAGTTACTTTATTGTAAAATTAGATGTCATTGTGAAAAGCATGGATATAAATATAAGAGCAAAAGGCCGTTTTCTTAACGTGGAAACCAAGGTAACAATATCCTATTTTTCCTTGTCGTCAAAAAGTTCTTTTTTTTTTTTTTTTTGATAGCCCAGCCAGCATAATGCACTGCATATTTACACTTGGCGTTAAATAACTATTATGCAAAAGTACTCCACAGTAATATCTAAGTATATTTATGGAAAGCTAAATTATATTGCCAAGTTTATTTTAGACCAAGGAAGCCCCAGGGAAGGGATCTTGTGTATTTTAAAGAGTAAATGTAAACTATTAAATAGAGAGAGTCTTTGTGGAATGTAACACATTCCACCTAGGTAAATCACAGAGCAATTACACAGTAAACTTTTCTTTGATGAAGCACTGAAGTGATGACACATAATTACTTTTCCAATGTGCACCGTGTGTTTATAAAAATGTTAATGCGAGCATAATAACAGGCTGTATGTTTGTGCCGAGAATGTCAGAGCCATCCAGCTGTCAATCACATCGGAAAATAAAATCGCAAATAAGCAGGCAGCTGGATAACAGAAGTGACAGCCAATACTCACTCAGCTGACAAGTACTTTGCTCCCTCCACCAATCACAGTGTCAGTGTAATGTACTTAATGGGAGTGTATCTTTGATTAGCCGGAATGGGACCAAGTGGCATAAATGGGCTGAACTTTGTGTGCGGCCGCCTCTCCCTTCTCCTCGTGCTCTGCTAATGGGGCCTCTCTCAGGTGCCAGCTGATCCCATTTCCCTTCTCCGAGCTCCTCCAGAGCCGTGCCCTTGTCAAAGATTGCAGAACCCATGAACAGGCTGGCATGACAAACACTCAGTTCAGACTGGGCCAAGGAGCCTGGTTCAGAACAAACCCTACTATGCTTTCCTCGGTCATGGTCACTGAGACAGAAGGTCCTAGGCTAAGACCTGTCTCAGCAATTGGCTGAGCTGTTTTTGCTTAAAGCTCTTAATGCAACTTAAAAAAAAAGGGGTGCCTGGTTTTCAAAAAACGAGTGTCAAAACGTCTGGGGAAAAATGTATTTATTACTTTGAACTAAAAGTAGCATGAGCTAAGCAGCGCTTGGAGAATAGAAGATCCACTCTGGAGCTTTCCTGGGGTGCGAGAGTGGGTGGGGCCCAGTCCTAAATCGGTCCCTGATTAAGTCATTTTCTGTATCATTTCTTTGTACCCTGGAAAATCTGGGAAATGAGCACTTTAGTTCTGGAAACTTTCTGCTCCCCCTGACTCATGCCCTCTTGACATTCTCTGAGAACACTTTTCACTGAAGGAGCCTTTCAAATGTATCTAAGAATTGCCAGCCACTTGCTAAAGTAGGAGCAGGTGCATACCCCACCTTCTTCCTGAGATCAGGAACTGCAGACCTCCTGTTCAGTACAGGGCATTTTAGAATTTCATCCTGCTAAGGCACCGTAGGGTGGGCTGGTGGGCGTAAATCTAACCCCATAGTTACAGCGTTCACTTCCCTGGTTGACTGAACTCAGAGCACAAATCATACCTGTGTATTTGCATTTTGCTGTTATAAAACACTTGGCTGGGTTGTCCACCCTGCCCTTTGTGTGTGTGAGACTGTAACCAGCGGAAGTGCTCTGGTTCTCAGCACAAAGAGAAACTGGGAAGGGAGGCATCCCAGCAGAAAGCAGAATGCAGGCAGAAACTATGTCCCTAAACCCTCTGCTTGTCGGCAATCTTATTTCCATTATTTTTCAGGCTTTCTGGTGATGCCAACAAATGTTGCAATGGCAAGAGCCACCCTGGACATTCTTGGCTGTCTGAAGTGCAGTGAAGAGCTGATTTTGCTCCCCTTGTGTGATTCCCTGACTGGTGGAAAATTTTCTATAACATGCTTGGACTGACTAATGGATGCATTTTGAGTGGCAGCTTTCCAGTTCTACAGAAACTTTAAAAGTCACCCAAACAAAGAAACTTTTGGAGTTCCTAGGTTCAGGGTCCATGGATGCAAAGCCCCTCACCTCCCTGGATATGATGTGTTGGACATTTGATGACTATGCAGGAGAGACAAGAGGTGAGAGTTTAGATAGACCTCAAAGGTCTGCCCACTGAGCCCAGCTGCTAACACCCCAACTCAGCATATATGCATGCTCCCCACTAGAGCAAATATCCTTATAAGTAATAAATCTCCTCCTGTTTAAGTGAAAGTCCTCAGGGTTTGTTACTTTACGTTTTTCTCTTCCAAACAGGGACTGAATCGGATACTGAACCAGGAGCCTAACATCTTGGCAGTTGAGGAGACAGGAGAATCATCACGTGTTGTAGAGAGTCATGGAGAAGCCAGTAATCATTAGGAGGAAAGCAAGGCAATGTGCAAAGGCAAAGCAGGTCACCGGGTGGTGAGAGATATCTCCAAACAACACAGCATTTACAGCCCTTCACAACCCGTTCCCACCCATTGCTTCTACTCTTGCTTCCTGTCACCTTCCTCCCCTGCATCCTGTCTACCTACTTTCTACGCACACACAACTTTGGACTGGTTCATAAGTGCATGGTCACCATCACAATTTCCATAACGCTACTCAGGCTGGCACCTTGGAATGTCCTTTACTCGTTTTTCCACCTGGAAAAAATCCAACGCTCTCTTCAAGTTACATGATGAGTACTTTTCCTGCAGTGAAGAATTCATTGCTCTCTCCTTAGCATGCTCATACACCTCTATTTTAGCATTCACATCCTTACATAGACACATCCTTACATTCACATCTTTTCCCCACATCACAATACAAAAATCTCATGGGCAAGCATTAGGCACCAAACTTAGGTTTGGAATTCCAAAGCTGAACACAGGTTGGCTTATGGATTCATAAAGGATGTTCCAAAATGCTTGTTGGTTTGAATTTATGATCCAGTATTAGAAAGCATGTTGTGTAAAAGAAGGGCCATTACATATTTATTCAGAGTCAGGACTGGAACTGAGAGGGGAAGATGGACGCTTTGAATCAGTACAAAGACCTTTCTGATCATTAGAGCAGCTTCAGTGGAGGTCTCTTGAAGTCATAAGCTCCTTATCTCTGCAAATACAAAACTGGAGGAAGTGTGTGCTCCCTGGGAGATGGCACAAATGACTTCAGTGACGCTTATGACACATGTCAACCTTAAGATTCTATGAAGCATTAGGCCTATATGGATGAACAAACAATTGTTCGTGTCTACCAGTTTAAAAAAGTTCTCTAACTGCAGTGGAGAGAAGTCTTAGGATGATTGCTGCCCCTTAGAACTGGACAACAATCAGGGCAGATTGGAGTGACCTCTTGATGCATTTCTTCATCAGTTTTTTCCCTCAAACTTAGAGGGATTTATTACAAACTGATTTACCTTTCAGTGAATCAATATTTTTGCAAAGTAAAAAAAAAAAAAAGTTCTCTAATATTGCGTGGTTCTCAGCATGTATAAGACTCGCTTGTAAAGCTTGTTAAAATCCTGGGCTCCACTACCAGAAATCCTGTTCAGTAATGTGGAGGCGGCCACTGGGCATTTGCATTTTAAACAATCACTACAGATGATTTTGTTGGAAGTAGCTCTGGACTATCATTGGAGAAACACTTGCTTTAGAAGGTGCCAATGAACAGACCTTAGACCACTTTATTCGACAAATCTCTTTATATTGACATGAAGCCGACCCAAGCTTCAGGTATCTCCCAATACATGAGTGTGAAATGTTTACAGTTTGGGCTCCAAGTCCAAGCACAGAGAGATGTGTAAGTCTACAAAGCCAGGCTGTCAGGATGTAGGGAGGATGTGCTTAGAGAGTCTTGAGGAAGGCTGGGCAGGTTGGTAACAGGCACATGCACAAAACTGATACAGGTTGCGCATCTCTGCAGCCAAGGACAGCTCAGTGCTCTATGGGGGAGAGTAACAAACGATCGAGCAAGCAAGGGTCATGACCCAGGAAACTAATTAATCAATCAGCTAGATGACAGACTTTGAGGCCTATTCCTAGAGAAATGAGACAAGGAGATTTGCAAAGGTTGTGGGAGAGCTCAAAAGCAATGATGTCACCTCTCCGCAGAGGCTAATGAAGTGGACAAGTTCATCTAGAAAAGCACAACAAGCATATTTTAGCACAGAGGTGCAGCGGTCAGTCAAGATGAGAAAGACAACCAGGGGTTGCTCGGCAATGGGGTTTCTCCAAATTAAGACAATTGACACAACATGTGCAAAGTTTAATAGCATCCGGGGGTCATAATTTAACCCAACATTTTGTGAACAGATGTTGGGTGAAGGGGGCAAAAGGTTAAGAGGGTAGCATATTGTTTTAAAATAGAAAACCCTTCCGTGGCTTTAGTGTTAATATAGAAGCCCCCACCCCCACCCTTTCAGATTGGGCAGTGGTAGGGTGTAGGGTTCTTTCAAAGGCTGTTAAAGCTTTGAATAGGGGAGAGGAATCTGATGCCAAGAGATGACCATGGGTACTGCATTTTTCCGTCCTGGACAACAGTCCCGTCATTTTTACATTTCAGCAGTGAGAACGATCTCAGAGGCAGAGGTGTGTCAAGTCTGAGAAGATTCACGTTCAAGTAGGAAGACAGTGGGAAATATAAAGAATCTCAGTGTGGTGACATCTTCTGCAACGTCCACGTCGGTCTCATTCAGAGCACAGCCTCCCCAGAGAAAGGACAGAGGCATGAAGATGCAGCGTATTCCCCAAATGGATATTCTGAGAACTTTTCAGGCACGTTCTTCTCAAATGTATTGAATTTCTTAGAAAAGACAGCTTAAGGACAGATCATCCTAGAATCCCAGCGTCCCTTAGATCTTGTTTTGTTTGCATTGTGTGTGAGCGCATTAGTCATTAGCACCATCATTGCCAACACCATCATCGTTAGCATCATCATCTCCCAACGGAGAAAAAAACAGAAATACTGAATCTGCCTTTTTATTGTCTTGCAGGCAATTCTTTCATGGTAACTGGGAGTCCTTTCTTTTCTGAATAAGACCATATCAGGTAGGTGGAGCCCAGAGCAGAGGGCAGCCAGCTGGCTCTGGAGCTTTCTCACGTTGGATGCCTCGGGCGTGCCCCATTGTGCTCATTCTAGGGTATTTGGGGCTTTGAAAAATAGGTCTCACTTTTCTCTTGGGCAACAAATATTTTACCTAAAAAATTATGAGGCTTACAGGGTAAGCATGATTTCGCCACTGTCTGAATCCACTGATTATGGGGTATTGAAGCTAATCAGTAAAAATAAGAAATGGGACTAAGAAATAGTTACTTTTCTTCACCTGTCCAAATCTGTTTCTCACCTGAGTTCTGTCTTCTCGCTTCTCTCTCAGCCCTTGCTCTCCTCTCTTCCTGATTCTTACACCCTTTCCTCTTCACTGTCCTTTGACATAGTTTGTCCCCGTGCTGTTCCTTCTAGTCCTAAGGAAGATGCTAAGTGGTTTTGACCCATTACTAGCATCAAGATGGTGGTGCACGCTAGATGTAGAAGACGCAGAAGCGTGGTCTGGGTACAGCTGTGAAACACACAGATGCCAAGCATGGCTCCCTCCCTGATATCAAAGTCCTCATTAATATCCATTCCAAGCAGCCCCTGTCTTCCCCTTCAGAGTCCCCCCTGAGGTCTACGTGCATGGGCACTTCATGTACCCGCTTAATTTGCATTGCCTCAGCCCTCGCTTTATCACTTACTGGTGCCAACAAAAGGGTCTTGTTCATCAGAGAAGAAGTGGGGCTCAATTTTCTCATGAAAGATGAACTTTTTTCTTAAACTGAAGGTCTTCTGCCTGAAAACGCAGCCATGTTTTAGCGTTACATTCCAAAACAGATGATGGCTAATTCAGTAATTAGTATGCACATCTAAATCTATGCAGCCTCTGTTGATCTCTCCATTACAGTTAGTGGGTCCTCTGAAGTCTGCAGTAGTTAATTAGAGCATTATTGAACAGTCGGGCTGGAGAGCCGAGCGCTGCCATCAGTGGACAGCTTGGTCCCATGCACCGAATGCTGGGCTGGGCCTCGACTGGGGAGCACCCGTCTGCAGGGTGACCCAGTGCCAGGAGGGCTTAGATTGTCTTGAATAACTGACAAAGAGGCTGGAGGGAGGCCCCTTAGATGAGCAGAGAGTAACAGTCACATTCTTTATTCTGTCCCATCCCTGACAGGAAAATTCACATTCCAATGGTGATCCATTTCATAAATGTCTCCTCAGGGGAAAAAAGAAACCTTCAACATTCAAAAAAGAGGATAATGGTTCCAAGTGGGCTCAGGAAAGTCAAAATCTAAGGTTAACACATGAGTTAGAGATCATTCTTCCTGCCCTGCTCTGCTTCACCTTGACTAGTCTCCCAGAAGACCTTGGGAAAGGCAGAGTGATGGTGGAGGGGGGGATGTGTAGGGACCCATGCAAGGTGAACAGGACACAAAATTATAGAAGGCAGTTTGGAAAAGGTGGCCTCTGAATAATTGAGGTATCGTGGCATCTGCAACATCTGAGTCTGACTTTCCAAAACTCTTGATAATTGCCCGGGTTCAGTTTTGAATGTAGCCCATGAATATTAGAACAAGCATGCACTCATCACTCTAAGACAAAAAGACAAGCATGTTTTTGTTGGTGGAACGGCAGGTGACGCTTTGGGGATTTGAGGCTAAGAAGAAGGGAGCATTACTGATTATGGTCACGGTCAGTGTGCTTTCTAGGGAGGACTCTCCTATCTGCCCAAATTTAGCTTCCATGCTGTTCTTTTTACAAATTCTTGAAGTCAAAAGGGTCACCGCTCTTTCCTCAGCAAGGAGTGAGGTATGCTTTTCTGCAACCCATCCATCACCAGAGGGAGGGGATGGGAGAGGCAGGGATCTGGGCTAGTCCACTGAGTTGGTTTTCATTTCTCAACCTCTCTCCCCCCCCATCCCTTGACACCCCTAGAGTTCCCCAAACCTGGCCAGGAATGTAAAGGCAGCAGAATGACACACACATTTCAAGAGTTTGAAATGAACTTCATACCTCAGAGATACTGCGGGTTCGGCTCTAGACCCTTGCAATAAAGCGAACATCACAATAAAGCCAGTCACACCAATTTTTTGGTTTCCCAGTGCATATAAAAGTTATGTTTACACTACACTGTTGTCTACTGAATGTGCAATAGCATTATGCCTAAAAAATGTACATGCCTTAATTAAAAAATACTTTCTTGCTAAAAAATGCTAACTATCAGCTGAGTCTTCAGTGAGTCGTAATCTTTTTGCTGGTGGAGGGTTTGAATTATTGTGAGAATTAGCAAAATGTGACACAGAGACACAAAGTGAGCAAGTGCTGGTGGAAAAATGGTGCTGATAGAGTTGCTCAACACAGGATAGCCACACACCTTCAATTTGTAAAATATGCAATATCTGCAAAGTGCAATAAAACAAGGTCTGTGTTGGAGATGCAATTGGTACAGTGGAAAGGAGGCTGCATTTGCCAGGACCTAATCCCCACTCAGCCACCGGGTGACCTTATTACGTAGGTCACATTACTTCTCCCCATCACATCTGAAAAGTGAGAATAGGCATAACATTGCCTTCAGCATCAGTTAAGTGGAGGTGAGGTCACCCACCTCCCTGAGGATGGCGTGAGTAGACAGAGTATGGGAAACAACGCTAGAAGGTAGAGAATTGGTTCTTCTCTCTACTCTGTTCAGTGAGGGATCTTGGGCAAATCTTTTGCTGACATGGGCATCAATTCCTCTAACTACAAACAGGAATCCTAGAAGGATCTATCCTAAACACCCCACAGAACCAAGGTGAGGACTAAATGTGATAATTACACAAAAGTACTTTGAGATCTGCAAAGGGCGACATAAACAAATGTTTAGTACTGGTTGGAGTGAGGCAGATGTGTCATCAAGTGGGCTGAATTGATTGCCAGGAAGCTAGGGAGAAAATTCTGAGAGTTCGGGATGCTAATGCAGACAGCAGCCATGAGGCTGGCATCAGACAAGTTACAATTTGGAGCTCTCCGAGGCCTGCAAGAGGCTTTGAAGTGCGGGAGCTCCCCCACTGCAGTTCCACTTGGCTGTGCTGTGAGTTTAAAGGGCTCTTACCAGATTCACACCAGGCTCTCAACTGATCAATTCCTATAGTAGGGAATAGCGTAGGTGAGCACATAGAAAGTTCTAGGAATTTCGTACTCATCACCACTTTCTCCTCCATTAAAAAGGATGCTTAAGGGCTTCCCTGGTGGCGCAGTGGTTGAGAGTCTGCCTGCCGATGCAGGGGACACGGGTTCTTGCCCCGGTCCGGGAAGATCCCATATGCCGCGCGTAAGCCACGGCCGCTGAGCCTGCGCTCTGCAACGGAAGAGGCCACAACAGTGAGAGGACTGTGTACTGCAAAAAAAAAAAAAAAGGATGCTTAAGCATCCTTTTTAAAGGCTGGGCCCCAAATCAGGTACTAGACGTCTTTACGTCTCATCTGTCTGAGACTAGGATGTGGTGCCGAGGCTCTCCTGATGTCCTTCCATCCTAAGATGTGCTATTTCAGGATTCTATGAGTCCCTATCAGAAATCCAATCAATAGATAGTAATTAGATTCTGTGGTGCCAATGGAGGTTTACTAAGCATTAAACACCAGACGTCCATCATTTCGATTAAACAAAGACTGAGTGCTGACTGTTTGCTAGGCTCTGGGACAGTAGCACTGACCCCTGTTACCTCTCCAGGGATTGAGGTTGAGGAAGTCCATTTGTGAAGTTATCAGTAAGTACATGCCTGGGCTGTTGTTTTCTCATGTTGCTGTTCATGACACCCTGCGGGGTAGGCAGAGAAGATCTTATCATCCCCACTTTACAGATGAGTAAACCACCATCCAGAGAGGTTAAGTTGACATACCTAGTAAATGCTGGAGCCAAGATCTAACTAGGGGTGTGTGTTTGTTGTAAGAGGTTTATTGAGGTCTAATCAGCATACAATAACCTGCCCATATTTAAAGTGTCCATTTGATCAGTTTTGACATGTATTCACCCGTGAAGTCATCTCTACAATCAAGATAATGAACGTTTCCATCACTCCCTCCAAAATTTTCTCTCTCTCCCTCCCATTCAAGCAACTATGTGATCTGCTGTTTCTAAAAATGAGTTTGCTTTTTCTAGTACTTTATGTAAATGGAATCACATGCTAGGAACTCCTTTTTGCAGGGCTCCTTTCACTTAGCATAACTATTTTGAGATTCATCTAACATTGTTGCGTGTATCAGTAACTCACAGCTTTTTACTGCCAAGGTGTATCCACCGTGTAGATGCACCACAGTTAGTCTTGATTTGACGTTCAATGATATTTTTTAACTGCTCCTCTTAGGAAAAAGGGGAAGAAAAAGTCAATTCCCTCTACTCTTCCTCCAACTGTAGATGATAACAATTCAAGTCTGCTCCTCAAATATTTCCTAATTAAACGGACAAATGTATCGGAGGCTGCACAGGCCTTCAGAACCCAGCAGCGAAAGCATCACCGTGTGTAGGTTTTACTGGGACTTGCACATCGAGACGACAGCTTCTTTGCTTGCAGAGGAGAACTCACAGAGGCATAAACAATAGAGAACTTTGGAGAAATTATGAGAGCAATTTAGGAGTGGATAATTAGATATCTTTTGCAGGGTGTTTGGGAAATTAAATTAGCTTTTTTTTTCAGTGAAGGTTTTGGGGGGAACACTTCATAAAAAATATCCCTGTGACTGATTATTTTTCTAATATCCTCTGCCTTTCTTTCTTGCATATCCAGGGAAGTGACACTTTTTGCCCTTAGCGGTGGCAGCCAATCATAGCCTATAATTGCATTCACTGCATAAATTGTCAGTGTCATGAATAATAAAATTAGTTTAAATAAACCCCCAGCTGCAACCACATGTAACTATCTGGTGGAGGATCCTCCGTCCTTTCATTCTAGGGGAAAGGGTCAGTGTATTTAAATTTATCTCTGTAGTTAAATTCTTGAATTAAAATGAAGATATAATTATTAGAGGCAGAGGGCTGGGAGTGGAGGGGGATGCTTTGTGGCGCTCAGCAGCTTCACGAGAGAACTGGCCTCCCACCTGGACCCAGGGAGTGCCTGGTACCTACGAGAGATCGCCCTGACTAGCAATGATGGTCCAGGAAGGGTTTGCATTGGCCCAGTGGTCTTGGCTTTCCCGCAGGAGGGTCTAGAGGGAGAAACAAGGGCTCCAGCGCTGAGCAGTTCTTCACGTTCCTGCTGTGTCCTAATGAAATGCCTCCACGTATTACCCGGTGGCACTAAGATACTTCTGAAAACTCTACCCACTGGTCTGGCACTCTGATTGTCCAAAGTGCTGGCCAGTTTTCGGTGGAATCTCATGAAGAATTCTCCCATTGAACAGCGATCAACTCCCTAAGGTTCCTACTCCCTAACTGCACACAGAGGTGCCTTGAGGGTTTCGGAAGTCCCAGCTCAGCTTCTGTGTGACGGGGTGACTCACAACCTCACCAACCTTTGGGGACTTCATTTGGATGGCCGAACAGTTGCCCTCAGCTCCTCTCTTCCTTTACAGACCCTGCTCAAAAGCTTTGCCTTCTTTAGACGTTCCTGAAGCTGCTGGGGTGAGTAAGGCAGGAGCCGGCAGCCCCACTCTTAAACTCAGAGCGCCTCTAGTTCACAGCATGCTCGTGCCGGGAGGCCATCACCATCACCATCCTCGTGGTGGCTGCCTGTACCCTGGGTTCTTCCAGCATCCTCCTGACTACTTTCCTTAACACGGCTTCTTCTGGGGTCATGCGATTTCCCCAAACACAATGCTTTCCACTCCAAACCCAGCCCCCTCGACTGAGCCAGTCCTCAGTCTGCCTTGCCTCTTCTGTCCCCCACTTGCCTTATTCCGTTCCTGAGCCCACTCCACTGACTTTACTTAATGAGGTTTATTGTTTGTGCTTAGGGATTTTCAAAGCCCCATCACCCTCTTTGAGTCCGCCCTCAGATCTTCAGTCTGCCAAAGAGGTACGCTTTTGAAGCTCCCTTCATTAATTCAGTGCCCAGCTTCTGCATTTAATGGCACATGGATTTGAAGCATACATAAGCCACAGTGGAAACATCTGAGAAGAGTCCCAAGATACTGCAAATTATAAAGGCTGATTAGGAAATAGCATGGTGCTCTATCTTCTCCTGCCTTAGAACTTTATTCCTCATATCAAAAAGATTCTGGAATATCAAAATATCACTGTCTGACTCTGATAATGACTTCCCAGAGTTTCAGACATTGGTGGAACAAAGATTTAATTTTAATTATCAGCAGCTCTGTTTTTTTTGTTGTTTGTTTGTTTGCTTTATCTTCAGTGCTTTTAAAGGACAGGGGAGCTGGGAGGAAGCACAGTGAGGGGGAGGAAGCAGGTGAAATAGCAGTGCGATAAAATCCTGCTGCTTTTGACAGGTCCCACCATTGCTGGATGGAGGGACTCCTGGGCTGCAGATGCAGAAGGTTCTCAGCCGCTAGTCTGTCTTGCTGCACTAACACTGTCAGGCAGCAAATGGCAGGAGCCGACCCCAGAGAAGCCACGTGGGCTAACAATCAAGGCAAATGCACAGACGCCAGAAACCACAGGGAAGCAATTTAGCTTTGAAATCCAGCCTTGACCAGCTGAGTCAGAGAAGGACAGCCACCAGGACCTGCTGAGCCTAGAGCTATAGCAGTGGTGGAGGTGATGCTGGAGCAGCGGTAGTGGGCAAAAGCCAACCCCCTTTCCCCCTTCATTGAGGTCCCTGTTATCCCTGGAAGAGGAGCATGATCCTTGGGAAGTCTAGCTCAGGGGAAGGGATCTTATCTAAAACCACCCAAGAATGTCTGCAAAAGTAAGGCTGGGTTTGACGTTATTTAGGGAGTCACGTGTTACGGATTTGGGAGCAGTTGGCACTCTTCACTTTCCTTCCACCCCGACCTGGAGACAGATCACTGAACCATGAGGCCTGGATGCCGGTCCCGGCCCTACCAGCATTGGGGTGCAGCCTGAGGGAAGTCACAGAGCCTCCCAGGTCTTCAATGGCCTTGGTGATTTCCAGCCATGTTTTAGCAGTGGAAGTGTTTTCTTCTCCAAATGAAATTTTAAGTGCAAACTCACTATATAAAATAGCTAAGAGGGGCTGCTCTGGTGGCAGGAGGTCCCAGCAGGATCTGTTTTTCTTGGTCCCCCTCCTACCCTGCTGCCCCAGCAGAGGCTGAGGGACCTCGGAGCACCCCAGCCCTCCTCAGAACCCACCATGAAAACAAAGCTCTAAACTATCTTTACAACTGCTTCTGGCTGTAATATCTATGACTTGATTTTAATCTGTGCCATTTAGGATACACGCAGGAGGGGCTCTGAGAGAGGCACAGTGACAGACATTTTTCTTGGAAAAATCAGCTATCACTTATCTTTAAGGAGGAAAAAGAAATGACAACCCTGAGAAAATGATTTCCCTTTCACAACTTTATTATGAATGCTGAGCACAGCTAGAAGCAAGGCAAGGCTGTGTGTGTGTGCGTGAGTGTGTGTGTGAGAGAGAGTGTGTATGTGTGAATGTGTGTGAGTGTGTGTGTGAATGTATGTATGTGTGAGTGTGTGTGTGTGTGTGTGTGTGTGTGTGGTTTTGGGTGGGTGTGGTTGGAGGGTCAATCCTTTTTTGCTATTTTGGTGTCATCTGCAGTAACAGGGTAGAGACTGCGGTCAGATCTGAGTTTTGTGCCCCTGGCACTGTGCGCACGTCAGCCCCGGCATGGTAAAGGGGCTGTGAATCTCCTCACACCCCATGTGAGTGCAGGGAGCCCACTAGGTCTCCCGTGTGAATGAGAGAGACTCAGGCCCAGCTGGTCTAGCGGACAAAAACCAACCCTGGACACAGCATACTGCCTGACATCCCGGCCGCGGGTCTGGGCTGGGCCAGTGCTGAGTATTCTAACTGCCTGTTTTGACATGCTTTCACTATCTCCCTGCACAGCTGTTTGCATGCCGGGGAGGGATTTTGGTACCATAGTAATTTCCCCTCTTGTTTGGCATCCCTGAGCTCACATTAGAGAAGCACAGGAGAAGAACCGTGTTCTCCAGAGAAGACGTCAGCATTTAGGGTTCATGAAGATAAATCCACTCACTGACCACGCTTCCCCGCTTCCTTCAAACCACTCAGAACAATTCAGATAAACACTTTTTCAAACGGCGCTTCTCCTATAACTTCACTTCCTTTAAAAACGGTGATGGGGTTATGCCTGTTGCCCTGGAACATCCATCATGCATTTATTTGATCCAGCTCAGTGCTAGGCAGCAATTAGGAAAGGTAACACTAATTAGGTTTTACAATGTAATATGTATCCCCCTAAACTTAAGTCATAGCATTTTAAGCTTCTAATGATTGCAAGGTCACTCTGCTATCCTTCATAATAGCAGGGATGCTAATGAGTGTATTTGGTATGCACGGGGATGCCCCTGTTTCCTCTTGGGACTTATTAGCATTTATTGGGGACACTTTACTTAATTTGTTGCTGAGCTCATGCCCTAAACAGAACCAGTGAACCAGCCACCTGAAAGGCTAGAAGTTTTAGACTCTGGAGGTATTGACCCTCTTAAAGGCCTGGTTATCTGGGTTATTATGAGAAAATCATTTGTTTTGCCTGGACTTCCAAGCCTCACATCCTCTTTGTCTAATTGTCTCAGCCAGCTAACCATTCCCTACCTCCAAATGCACTTAAACTGGCTCCTTCCTGCTAAGAAAAATGTTATATTATTAAACATGTATGTTATAAATGCCTTAACATTCATAGTTTCAGTTTTGATCATGTTGCCAGGATATTCTAGATACAGTTACTATTTCTAGAATCAGTTTCTATTTCTTAGACTGTAAGCTCTCAGGAGGTAGAATGTAAACCCATGAGACGGTCTCTGTACATGCCTATCCCAGAGCCACACGTGACTCAGTGCTCTGTGTGGGCTTTTGGATGCTGAATGAGGTGGTAGGAACACCAATGATGAACTTCAAGGAGCCTCAGCAGAATTCTCCCCAGGGTGCAGCTGCAGGAAGTCATGACAAAATCTATTTCCAGGCCTGACATGCCTAAATCATCACGTCTGGGGCGACCTCGGAGGATGATGTGATTTTATTGGGAATAAAGCTTCCTGTCTTCCTTCTAAGGGAATGAAAGGAAGTGATGAATTGAGGTTTATATATGCAAACTAGAGAAAGCTAGGGTTGTTTTAATTTATTTCTTCGTTCAGTACAGTAAGTATTTATCCCAGCGTAGGGATATAGTGGTGAACAAGACAGGCATGCTTCCTGCCTCTTGAGCCTGTATCCCAGCGTGAGGAGACCACAGCAAGCAGCAAATTCCCCAACTGATTCTTCATTTTTAATCACGCTAAGTAAAATAAAGAGCTATGGGGTGCCATGAAAGAAGAGATGGCCCGATCTACTCATTGGGTCCAAGGGGGGTTCCTTGAGGAAGTGATGCTTCAGCTGGGCTGGGAGGGATGAATAGAAGTTATTAGACAAACGGGAAATGGAGAGAGAGTAGCATGCATGAGGGTCCCAGGAGAGAAAGTAGCAAAGGGCTAAAAGAGCAAGAGGAGGGTGGTACCAGCTGAGGCTGTCTGGTCAGGCTGGGGCTGCAGCAGGGAGCTCTATGCAGACCCTGCCACAGAACCTCATTTTTGTCCTTGGCCATTGGAGGCCACTGGAGCCTTTAAAGCAGGAAGTGACATGATCATTCACCACCCCCGTCCCTCCAATATTTTCTTGACCAGTGATCAGATGAGTTCTTGAGCTGTCTAGGCACTGAGAGTGGGAGATATAAAATCATTCATATCACACTCCATCTTCTCTGGGAATCTACAGGGTGTAGGGCTCCAAAGCTCTCTGGGAGAATCAACAGATTAGCATGGGAAAATTTGAGCTTCAAAGGAAGTAACTCCCAGGAACAGAAATTCTCAGATATTGCAGCTTGCCATCATTCCTAGTGCTTCCATGATAGCCTCCTCCCAACAAGGAGCATCTTTCTTGTGGGAGGAAGGAAAAGAAAAGCAGAGCGGGCTTGAGAGAAGTGGGAGGAAGGAAGAAACATTCAGAGCAAAACTTCTGAGAAGCCCTTGGAATTTTCCTGCTCTCCTTTTCCCTTTAAGAGAACTAAATGCCAGATCCTGGAAGAGGGAGATGAGTCCCAGGTCTCAGATGGAGCAAGGGTCTGAGTTATGACCCTTCTGGTTACTGAAAGACCCTGTGAATAGAGCGCCAGGTCCTTCCACCTCTGGAGCAGGTGGGGGATGGACATTCATTCCATCCCTGCCTTAGCCTCCATTTTACTGCTGTCCTGAGCCTGAAAGAGAACTCATTCTGTCAGGAGCCTCAGTGGCCACACGACCCAGCTGCCCCCATCGGGCAGATGCCTCAGACCCCAGACGATAAACACTACTTTGTAGCACACACTTAAAATGACATCAAGAGAAGAAACTGCAGTGGCTTTGTCACCAGAGCGAATGGCACATTCTCATAGCCAGATAATACAGAAGCACAGTGCATTTGTAACAGACAACGAAAGGATTATCCCCCATTCATTTCAAAGCACCCTTCATTCCACTAAGGGATTACATTTCTCTTTACTTATCTTGCAAATAGCTTTTTTTATTCTTGTTTTCTCTGAAGAGCACACGCATAGCTTATGGCAAATATAAAATGTAGCTGGGCCTCTTAAAAGACAAGGCCTCCATTAATCACAGAGACGTAATTCTCCAGGAATACCGTGACTGCTCTAATCCACTGCCAGGTGATTGGATAGCTAAGCAACTACCGCACAGCATCCAAGGCAAAACTGCCTCTTTGCTAGTCTGCGAAGGGGAAAATGAGCCCTGAGAAAGGGCAGCATCTCAGAGCAAAGCTGAGCCAGTAAGAAGGCTTCGCTGAGTTCTCCTAGCGCTGGGCTTTGGGCTTTTGAGCAGGCTTCACGGGTCTCCTCTACACCCCCTCCAGGTAACCGTGGCCCTTGCAGAACCACTGGCAGGCATGCTTTCTAAAGACTTCTCCTGCTCTTTACTCGGAATGGACAAAACATCAAAATCTAAGAAGCAGGCAGAGCGAGGGGTATTCCCAGTGGATGGAATAATGGCACAGATGCCCTACAAAAATATGTGGGTTCCATCGGTGGCTTCAGTGCCCTCCATCCAGGGTAAGGGAGACTGTGTGAACTGGCCAGGACTTTAATGCCACCCAGAGTTCTGACTGTGCTCAGACCCCTGGGGGAGGGGTGGTGCGGTCAGTAATATCTAGCACTTGAGAATTCACTCTCACCATAGGTGTCATCTGTGCCTGTTTTCCTCCTTATTTCTCATCCAAGCACACTTTCTCCTTTGCTATTGTTTACACGCCTTACCCCCAATCGCACTTAGTACTGCGCTCCTCCCAGGGCTACTTTCATAAGCATCACCATGGCTTCTGTTTGATGCTTCTGGCTCTGTTCATTTGTTCTTCTAGGACTTTGCAATCGCAGGACCCTAGGAAAAGGCCAGGGAAGGAGCTGCAGTGAGTAACGGGCCCCAAGTGCCTTTCCCGTGCTGATCTCCTCCCAGCATGCTGTGCCTTGACCTCTTTATTCCCTGTTTTTGCAACAATCCAAGTTATCAGCCTAAGAAAAGCGCCTCACAAATATAGACCGCAAACAACTTCATAACTAAAACAATCCCTTCTGGCCACTGGACCGGAGGAGTACAGGTGCCCCCGCTGCGAAGAGCAGAAATTTGGCCCCAGACACACCAGGTTGGACGTGGAGCCTTCCTCCCAGGCTGATAGGAAACTCCAGGATGAAGAGGACGGTCTTGGAATGAGGCCGGCCCTGGATCACACAGCTTAGGAAGGCTTCCCTTGAAGGTGCTCAAACCCTCATAGAAAATCAGAAGCCTTCCCCAAGTGTTCTCTTATTTGGGAAAAAAAATAACAAATGACTGTGCAATTCAACTGGACCCCAGCGTGGCCTATCACGGGGGTTAGACCTCTGTCACTCACCTATCGAACTCCTAACCAACCCCACTCCCTACCTCACTGCCAGTGGGCAGGAGAGTGAAACGCTGCTTCCACAGAGGGTTAAATTTACAGCCTCCGCCTGTTTGTGTATAACAGAACCATTAGGATATTTTTATTTCTCCTCTCTCCATGTTGCACAATGCCACATCAAAGATACATTTACAGTGGAGCTTATTTTCTGAAGATGGAAAATTTGGTTAAATCTCTTCCACCTTGATTTCATCTCCAGTTTCAGATGAGCAGCAGTACAACAGGCAGCAGCAAAAGCCCATTTTATTCTCATGAAAAAAGAATTTAATGATCCTCTGATATGAAATTGATCCTCTGATAAGATGGCACTTGTGGGCTACTTTGACAGAAACATTAAACTAAGTGAGTCTACACATATCCACTGATGTATGACACCTCCAGTTGCAGCTGGGTCCAGGGAGGGCATGTAACTTTGCCTCTGCTGAGGAAGGGGGAGTAGATGCCTGGCTTGTGCAAGCCCATCAAGCACTATCGAGTCACTGAATTCCTGCAGCAGTAGAGCAGTCATTATGAGGCCTGCAGCTCAGAAAAGTTGGGGAGTTTGAACAGCTGCCCTGTAGACCCAAGTGTTCCATTTCGGGCAACCTCAGGTTGTTGGCCCTGGTCCTGTTCTTTGATGCTACTCCTTCCTATCTTGTGGACGGTTAAGAGTAAAGATTTAACATCAAAGTTATCAGTAATGAGAATAAGTGAAAGTAACAATGAAATGCTACTTGTACCAATTAGGTTAGCAAGAACTAGAAAAGTGGAGAATACCGAAAGTTAGTGAACATGGTGGGGAATCGGACCCCCTGTGAACTAGTGGTGAGAATGTAAACTGGTCAATTATTTTAGAATACATCTGGCAGTACTTAATAAAATTATTTATCCTAAGACCCAGAAATCTTGTCTGGGTGTATGAATGCCAGAATTCTCAAACAGGTTCATGGGAGTGGGGAGTGGGAGTGGAAATAGAAGTACCTAAAGATCCATCAGAAGGGAATATGGCTAAAAAAAAAGAGAAGGGAATGGCTAAATAAAACTGCATAATTGCATCAATTAGAGAGAATAACTGGGTAAACATGAACAATAGCAATTTTTAAACATAGAGTTGGGTGGAAGAAGAAAACAGAATTATATATGTGGTACAATGTCATTTAGGTAAATTAAAGTCATTCACATAGGAAATGCTACGTATTTACGTATATATTCAAAGACATATATTAAACATAGAATAGTTACCTAGGGGTAGAGATAGGGAAATAGGAGCAAGGACCAGAAATAAAGGTAAAAAAAATATAGAAAAGAGAGTTATTTTTAAATGGGTGACAATGTCCATTGGGTGAGAAATATGATTAGCCAAAGTCTTCATAGCTTATATTCAATTAAAAAGATAGCACATTAACTTAGAACATGGAGTATGTAAATTCCAACATAAATGGTGATTCTGATGATTACAATCCAGGCTCCCTTTTCCAATGGTCCTCTGAACCTACTTATCTTGTACAATCAGTAGGGATGCTGTAAGATGGGTCATGGGGCAGGTATTCAAAAGCAGGTGGAAAATCTCTCCCACTTATCAGTTCCCTGTGACTCTAGGTAGTAAAGGCTAACAGAAGGTAGAAGGTCAGTTAGACTCAATTACAAACCAACTGACCCATCTGGATGGAAAGAAACCCAAGAGATGTTCTACATTCTTGTAAAATGGAGATTTCCTACATATATGACTCCAATTTGGGAAGTGCATTGACTTTCTGACTTGTGGATAATGATCATCCAGAGAGGCTGATGGAAAAGAGCTGGTCTGGATTCTTTACAGCCTTTCACTCTGCAGATATGAAGGTAGCTAAGAAGTGGATGGAGGTCATCCAAGCCATTTGCACTTGTAAAATGTAACCCAGCAACCAGCAAACACAAAATCTCTGATAATAGCAGTTAAAAAGAGAAAAAAGTGTCATGTACCCTAACTGACAGGAAAGGAAAGGAAAGGAAAAGAAAAGAAAGGAAAGGAAAAGGAAAAGGAAGGGAAGGAAAGGAAATGAAAAGAAAGGAAAAGAAAGGAAAAGGAAGGGAAGGGAAGGAAAGGAAAGGGAAGGGAAGGGAAGGAAAGGAAAGGGAAGGGAAGGAAAAGGAAGGGAAGGAAAGGAAATGAAAGGAAAGGAAAGGAAAGGAAAAGGAAAAGGAAGGGAAAGAAAGGAAATGAAAGGAAAGGAAAGGAAAGGAAAAGGAAAAGGAAGGGAAGGAAAGGAAATGAAAGGAAAGGAAAGGAAAGGAAAGGGAAGGGAAGGGAAGGGAAGGAAAGGAAAGGAAAGGAAAGGGAAGGGAAGGGAAGGAAAGGAAAGGAAAAGGAAAGGGAAGGGAAGGAAAGGAAAGGAAAGGGAAGGGAAGGGAAGGAAAGGAAAAGGAAGGGAAGGAAAGGAAAGGAAAGGAAAGGAAAGGGAAGGGAAGGAAAGGGAAGGGAAGGGAAGGGAAGGAAAGGGAAGGGAAGGAAAGGAAAAGGAAAGGAAAGGAAAAGGAAAGGAAAGGAAAAGGAAAGGGAAGGGAAGGGAAGGAAAGGAAAGGGAAGGGAAGGAGCGGAGCTGAAAGTTAGATGTGAAATGCTGATAAACTCTCTGATCCTGGAATTATAATGGTGCCTATTTTCTCCTTCCATCTAATCAATCTGCAAGAATGTAGTGGAAGACAAACTTTCCTCAAAGTTGGAGCACCCCTCAACCTTTGGAAAGCCATGCCATTCTCACCAACTGGCGTGTCTGACCAGATGAATCCTAGGAATGAGGGAAAGATGCCATCAAGCAAAAGGGCTGATTAGGGAGGCTGATGAAGCCTAAGGCTAGCAAAGCAGCTATTCCTGAAGTTCTATAATATTTGGTTCTATTTAGTTCACAAGTGATCACCAAACCTGGCCCAAAATGTGTCATGGGGGTCTAGTGGTTGAGTTTTACATATTAGAATGAAAAAAAGAGAAGGAAGTAGAGGCCCTGGAAGAGGTCCTAGATATATGGCATCTTCTTAGAGTCTTTCCTGGAGCTCAAATCTCCTTCTACAAATCCCAAACTGCCCTTCAGTTAAGCAAATTTGCTGGGAGGGAGGGAAGCAACAGTGTACCTATTAACTGCTTCGTGGTTGGTGTTTTGTAAAAGGGGGAGTCCGTTGATAGGTCATTTTCTCTACTCTTCAAACCAGGTGTTTTGCACAGTGGACATACCCTGCCAGAGTCAAGGAGCTACAGGCAAGTGTGTCTGTTCCCAGGTATGTCAACACACAGTTCTCGCATGTCTAATTTACACCAAGTATGGAGCCTAACACCAGAACACTAATCCCTCAGTTACCGATTGCTTACATTCTTCAAACCAAAGACCACTTCATCACCCATGCTCAAAAAGAAAGTGGATTCAGTACAACTCAGGTTTCCTTGACTGCAGAGTTCTTGTATGTGAGAAATGCCGAGAAGCATAGGAATAGAAATGACAAGAAAAGAAATACTGGAAGTCTATTGATGGCAACCCAATAGGAATGCATATTCATTTGCCAATAATGCATTCCCACTCCCTTTCCTTCTGCAAAGGGTTAAACAAAAAAGTAATTAAACAATAATTTCTTTATAAGTGCTGGACTTCTGTGGCCTGTTTTCTCTGTTGGAAAAAAAAAATAGATTTAAGATAATGGCCCTATTCTCCTCAGAATAAATTAAGCTCAGAGATAAAGAATTCCATTACCAATGCCTTTCAGCAAGGCCCAGGCATCCTTTAAAGTCAAACTTTAAAGTATAATATGCCGTGATCTTGTTGAAATCTTTCCTGTAATGATATTTAAGTGATGGGCAAGGGTATCAATGGTTCAGGCAAAGCATTGATTGTATATCTTCAGGGCTGTTGAGCTCTTCCAGAGTATTCTGTTGGAAGGAATGCATTGTACTTATTTAAAGACACTTTCAAAATAACTGCAAGTTAAGTCAAGTAGCTGCTTTTTTCTTGGAAACTATAGGAAAAGAGGGCAAGTTAGGAGAGGAGGGGAGAGAAGAAAGGGACGTGGAGGAGGCTCAAGGTAGAAATCAGTGGCAAAGACCAAAATATGGAACCAACAGACAGTTGCTGGGATATTGGCTCAAACCAGTACATGGTACCTGCTTCAAGTTAGATTCTTTTTAGTGTTCAGTTCTCATCATTTTTCTTTTATGTGGGAAAAGCTGACAAAGGATTCATCCTCACCCTTGTTGCAAGAAGCTGTCCACTTTCCCTTGGGGAGCAGGGGGCTTCTCGAAGAGGAGACAGCTAGTTGCTAGTTTGAAAAATCTGCACAGTCACAGCAAATCAAGCCCCATTTTCTCGGGAAGGATATGCGGAGAGTCAGAGGGCACTCAGGGTCAATTCGATCAGCAAAGAAACAGGATGTTGACTGGAGAAAGAATGGGTGATGGCTTGGGATAGTCATAAACTTGCTGGGAAACTCTTTTGGGGCCAAAAGCCCTTGATACCCCATAAGATCATCGGAATTATGACCCTACTGGGTGTCTAATGCCATCATATGATGCTGACAAATTGCTGACCAGCCCCAAGCATGGATTTGTAATTCTAACTCATCTCCCCTATATGACTATAAACTTCTTGAGGGTAGAGACTAAAAAAGTCCTTTTCTCACTTGACGGTCTCAATAAAATACATGCATCTTGAGGGTGCCCAGTGCAAACTCTTTCAATAATTGGTTGTCCTCCTCGAAGCAAAGAAACAACTAATGAGTTTGCCTGGCACTGATGCCATCTTATAATTCACAGCTGCAGTGACCCCAGCTGGTTGACAGGTGGCTCTTGGGACACCCCTACTGCAGTGGGAAACATTTTAAGAGCCTTGGAGCAGAACCTCTGCAGCCCCATTCTCTTCCCTCACAGGACGATGAGTAACACCTCCAATGCCCAGCACTCTGGGGTCCACAAAGCACATCTTGGCCCCTGGGTGTCACCCTCCAGTCAGAAACACCCACAGAGCCTTGGTCCGATGGTGTTACCTTCGTGGAGCATGCACAGAGCTCTGGGGCCACCTAAAGGTGCTATGGTTGACCCTGGCAAGGAAACACCCACTGGGTGGAGGACTCTACATAACTGACAAAAGAGACCCAGTTCCGGCCAGAAGGAGCATACTTTTGTGTCTCTCCTATAGAGGAAGATTTTCCTTCCCATTGCTTAAAATTCCTGGCTTACTCTTAGTTTGATTCTTTGGGTCAAGTTAACCTATTTGAAATATGTATATACACACATGTACATGTATGTATGTAATATACATTCTCTCATGACTTTGAAGTGTGTATTTCATAAAATTAGTTTAAGACTTTACAAAAGGGAATTCAAAAGAATGTACTCCTAACTATAACTGCCTTAATGCAGCAGATTTGTTTAACGTACTTGGTACTTGCTGCGTGTCAGGCAAGGTGCTAATTCCTGTGGGTACAAAACTGAAAGGCACACTCCTTTCCCTCAAGAGTCCACAATCAATGGGGCAGATGAGTGAGAAAACCGACAACTACAATGCAGCGTGTTAGGAAGTGGACATATGCTGGGCAAACACTAGGACGCGGCTCCCTTCCGATATCCTGTATGGAACAATCTAGTTCTTACATGCCTATCATTGTGGAAGAGATGCACTTTTGTGTTCTAATTTCCTCCTACCTGTGTTTTAATCACAGTTCCTTCTGAGGCTATGTAGATGTGCCTTCCCTCTCTCAGGGAGTTTTTCTTTAAATAAACAGAAATCTGGTTACCAAAATACTTCATCCAACATCACTGTCTATATTTATTTCATTACTTCATCCGAATAATAATTTTTTTAAATGGAAGCCCAGGATTCTTCAACCTTGTGAAATAAGCAAAAAATAGTCTCATCATTCAGCCAGCAACATATTGTACCTCTGCCTGTTATTTTCTGGCTTGTCTAATTATTCCAGAAAGAATAGCTATGGGGTACATCCTCAAATCGGCAAATATGCTTTTGATTTAAGAAATTATTATAGGAAAATGCTGGAAGCTTCGTAGTCATCTTTGCTATATTTAGAGGGAAATAATGTCTCTCTGCAATTACCATTTGGTATGAGCTTTAGGCATTCATGGTTTTCTTTTCTTTCTTTTTATTTAATAAAGTTTTTTTTTCTCTTTTTTTCTGGGTTAACAATGCAGGGATCATAGTTGCACAATTATTAAGAAGAGGCCACTTAAGTTCCACCCACCATAGATATAGTGTCTGTGGCAGTGTTTAATTAGAGATTAAAATTGAGGAATTGGATAATTGGGGTTGCTAATGAATTTGAGAACTCAGCAAAGCAAGGAACGCTGAGCATTTTTCTGGCTTTGCTTTTCTTTCTCGAACCCTTTTACATTTCCCCCTATTATCCACTTCTGGACCTGACTGCTGAGTTTATTACTACTCATAACCCTGGCCTAAGTGGAAACAAAAAAGCTGCAGCCTCTTTGCTGTGCTCCTGGAGCCATTCAGTCTATTGGATTTATGACATGTCCAGAGGTTGTGATTGCAGGAGGCTGGCAAGATGGAAGTGAGATATATTGGGCCACCAACAATTTCTGTAATCACCTTAATAGGTCAGCATGACAATGGATGCTGCCAGCTGGAAAAATAAGAAGATACTCTTACCAAAGAAATTTCCAAATTATCACCAGTCCTCCTGCCACCTCCTCTAGGGAGACTGGGATTTTTGGGCACCTTGATTTGGAGGCTCACATCAGCTTCAGGTGCCCAACAATGAACGTAGCCCCTTGGTTCACCCTGGAACAGAACTGACCCTCCCCAAGGTGACCCTATAATAGACCTGCCCTGGGAAGACAGCATATTTCAAGCCCGGCCTGGAGGTAATTCTTGAGCAGGAGTTTCTGCATTGGGAGGCAGCTGGATTATAATACCCCGACGGTCCTTTGCAACTTGAAAATACTATGATTTTATGAAAATGGCATAGAGCAAATTGCCTGGCTCTAAGAGGACCATCCCCTTGGAAACATCTTTTTCATACAAAGGCAAAGCTTTTAGGACTATTTTTATTTGTTGGACAGTGTACTTCAGATGATACATTTCAAGCTTCATTTGGCGCAAAATCTAGGTGGTTTAAATCAACATTCAAGGTAAACATCTGCATTTTTATGGCCAAAGGCCCACACATTTATGATTACTTGCTATTTTGCTGTTGCCGGTTAAATTGTGCCTTGATATTTACTGCGTCTCTGACGCCAATCAGACTGATTACTCGTAGGGATATTACAGTTGATAAAAGAGACCTGGTCTGAAGCAACAGCAACAGAACAGACTTTCGGTCACAAAATCTTTTGTGAATAAGAGGTCATTCCTAATAATATTTCCTTAAAATTTCTCAGCCACGCTTCTTAGCTCAGCTGCTGATGGCTTTCCACTGATGACTCTCTCTATATGTTTTTGACGAGCCGGGAAAAAAATCATCTGTTTTATAAGACTGTTCTTACTTGGGCCAAGAAAATCTGCCCCCTGCTATCATTTAGCACATCTATAGCTTGGGGGGGAGGTGGTCAAGAGGGGGAGGTTTGCATAATGTACATATTTAATCTTGCCTTATCTATTTTTAGTCCACGTTCACTCCATGTTTGTAAGTTCTCTTTGCATCTGTAAGCATGGATGCTATCCCTCTGAGACATTAAGACCCCACCCAGAGAAAAGAAACTGTGAAAATGTTCTTTGAAGGTATCTAGGGCAGCTCCAAGTATTATTGTCAAGTAGATAAAAAATAATTGACATGATGATGATGAAGATGATGATGCAGATATAGGAGGTAATGTACAAACCCATCTTCAGATAGGTATTTGTGGCAATGTTTCCAAGGAGAAGCTGGGGGCATCTGGGTTATTCCCTGGGTGGGCAAAAAGGGCAGTGTTACGCCCAGTGTCCACCCTGTATCACTGCTGGATGGATGGCTCTAGGGCCACACAGCTCAATTTGTAGAGGCCGAGCTAGGTTTGATTCAGAGGGTTCCATCCTGGAGGGCAGGACTTGCCATGCACGGCTGGGGGGTGGGGTGAGGACGGTTAATGTTTTGTAATGAAGGAGGGGCTCATAGAGGGGACTGCTAGCTGCGGGTCTCAACCAGGTACACAGACTTCCTGTGAGATGAATGGAAATCCTCTAACCTTCACCTGCCTTATTCTCTCATTTGCAAAATGGTATCAAAGACGTAAACAGCCCTACAGAATTGCAATTCATCAACACACTAGATAGGCACTTCCTATATGCCCTGTATGCCCTTTCTCATTGGGATTCCAAGCTGAGGAGCCCATGTGTGGCATTTACCATTCCCTGCCCAGGAGTCAGAGAGTGGGGAGGGAGGGTCTTTCTTTTCAGGCCTTATTGGACCGTCGCGCTTGTGACCTGCAATCACATCACCAGCCTCAGCCTACACGCTGGATGGGTTTGAGATTCAGTTGCTGAAAGGCACCACCATTGTCTAACCTGTCTGACTGTGAACCTTTACAAAACACTGGAGACGTGTGTGAAATGGAGCTATCACACATCTCCACGGCCTGACAACACAGAGCCCTATAAACCGGCTGTCACTCCATGCTGGGAGGCTGGGGAGCGGCTTCAGTGGGGATGTAATTCCCTGAAGGACCCCAGGGTTTCCTCGTCCACACCCAGCTGTGCAAAAACCCTGGTGCAGCAGTGTGGGGAAGCGTGGTGGGGACGAAAGAGCTGACTGGGCGATTCTGTTTGGGGTTTGTACACAAAGTTGTCAGTTCAGGTCTCCGGGTCAAAAATTGTTTTATCTGCTAAACCAGGAGATTTGTAGAACAAAATGCCAGGCGGGCTTCACGGCTGGGCGGTGTGCAGAGCCCTAGGCTGCAATCACACTGTGGTGGGTACCAGCTCTGACCTGCCCCTCTCCAGGTCGTCTCACTGCAGACACCGGTCCTCTTTCTCCCCATACCCTCCATTTCTTTGAAGACTTTTTGATGGGCCTCTTTCTGCCTGATGACCACTCAAGAGGCAGGAGGTTCAAAGACGTGGCTCCCAGTCTCTGAAATCAAAGTTATTCTGCTTTGTGTGGCTGCCGAGGTCTTTTTGTTGGTGGCATGGATTTTGCTAAAGGGAAGCATTCAAAGGTAGGGAGGCCGGGAAAGAACTGGGATCCTTAGTCTTTTATCAACAGAGGGAAACTGAGGCTCAGAAAAGGGAGGTATTAACAGCAAGATGGCTACCAAAGAGACAAGTCACAGAGCCTCCCAGATGGTGAGGACCTTACAAACGATTTCCTCGCTGCCTCTGCCCATAACTTGACTCTCCTTCCAGCAGATAAGCAGACGGGATTCTCCTGCTGCAGGAAACAGTGTTTTTGCTTCAGATCTCATTTCCTTTCATTGTTTTTAGCATGTATGGGAACATTATATTCACTAATAATCAGGAATAGTATTAAAAGCAGACGATGTGAATTGTACACATTATAAAACAAATTAAATCCTGAAAGTTTACCATCCCTTTAGACCCTAGAGCTCTCCTCTGTAGCCCCACATACGTGGGTGCATCTGGCCTCAGGGACATGATGGAAATCTTCTGGGACATCTGCCTTGTCATGACTTATTCTGCCTTTCTGGGGGCCATGGAGGAAATCAGAGTGGTTTGGCTGAACCCTGGTTTTCTGCTTCTGAGTTATTCTATTCCACATAGGAAAAGCATGATGAAAGGTTCAGAAGAGGGAGGCAAGTCTACGAAGGAACCCACAGCTTCCTTCTTTTGTCAAACGAGAGCACCTCTCTGATGTGTGTCCAATCACCCACATGGGGCCCGGCACACAGTCACCCTCTAACAGTAGAGGGTGTCACTATTACAGTTGCTATTGGACTTGAATTTTGACTTGAGATTTGGTCAAAGTGCAAAGTTATATCTCTTTCAGTTGGAAATGCCCTTGAACTCTATCTCCAGACCCTCCATTATTTGGACACAGTGACTGATCTTAAGCTCCACACACTCCCACATCTGCACTGAAGACTGTGCCATCTCCTGAGAGGGAGGGGTCTGCATTTGATCAAATCATTATCTGTGACAAATATAGCTATGACTGTATTCACCAAAGACTATCACAGTCTCCTCCACACTTTGGGATGACTGCAATACAGAGGAAGTTGAAATGGAAGGTCACTGCCAATGGCACAAAAGACATCTGACATCTTGCAGATTCCAGGCCAGGCAAGGAACCTTTCGTTGAAAGGTTGAAAGGTTGAAAGGACAGGTTATAAAGCTTAAGAGAACTTTAGCAACAAAATTAAGAAAAGAAAAGAAGTCTAGGATTGGAGCTCTTCTAGCATTAATTCAAAAAGTGTTCTGCGTAGCAGCTGTGGCAAGGCTCAGAGCTGACTTTGGGAGCTACAAAGATGAATGCGTCTTTCCCTTAGTCTAATGGAATGGTGGACCGAACTTGTAAACAGAAAATGAGTGTAAAGTGATGGAGATGAACACAGAGCCAGCAGGACTTGGCTTCTGCTACCTTCCAGCCTCGCCTCTCCCACTGTCTCTCCCACTCATTTTCTGCACGTTCTCCATCCGTCCAGGCCCTTCCCTTGCAGGGGTCTCTGCATGGCTCGCCCCACCGCCCCGCACTGTCTTCAGGTCGCTACTCGTGTGTTGCCTTGTCAACAGAACCTACCTTGACCACCTGACATGAAATTACACCAGCACCCACAAGACCCCCAAACCTCTCCCCTGTGTTATCTTCCTCTGTAGCACTTCTTATCTAACTGGCCAAATCTGCTGTGTAGTTTGTTTACTATGCTGATCTTCTTATCAGAATGTACGTTCCAGGAATCTTTGTTTTGTTTACAGTGGTAGCTCCAGTTCCCAGACACATAACATGCATTTGATAAATAGTTATTAAATAAATGAACCTAGGTGGATATGCCAATGGGTAGCTTCTAAATTCATAGATACCAAGAGCTAAAGAGATTTTTGTGATCACTTTGTCCAACCAAGGCAGGGGCTCTGGAGTCAGACTCCCTGGGTTCAAACCGGAGCTCCATCACTTACTAGCTGTGTGACCTTAGGCAAGTCATGTAACCCCTCTGTGCCTCAGTTTTCTCATATGTAGTACGGGGAAAATAACAGTGACCCTTTCATGGGGTTGTTAGGCAGATTAATTATCATTATTATATAAAATACTTAGAATAGACATGGCATAAGGTAAGCACTTTAGAAGCACTGGCTATTGTTACTATTATTAAGAAAAATGAAGGCTAAGAGAGTTAAGTCATTTGCTCAAAATCATTCATTCATTCAACACAGTTAAGTGTGTCCTATTACTAGAAACTGGGGATTCTGCAACAGATCAACTAGAATAGTTCCTTCTTTTATGCAAGCTGTAATCTAAGTAGAGAGATGAATGTTGGAAAAAGTCACATAAACATGTGATTACAAATTAGACGAGCACTATGAAGGTACAGGGAACCATGACCCTGAAGGGGAGGAGATGTAATCTGCATCCTCCAGGGGCTGAGGGGGAATGGGGGGCATCCTTAGAGAAATGGTCGGCATGTGGAGCTCTGAAGGCTGAGTAGAAATTAGCCACGGTGGGGCAGGGAGGGGGTGGGGATGGAGAGGAAGTGGTTAGAGGGGGTTGTGGAACTAAAGCCTAGGTCCCAGCTGCGGGCTTTTTTGATCACGGATAAATGGCCATGGGCTTGAGTGTGGATTTCTTCGCTAGCCTGATATTTCCTCAAAGCAAAAGAGCAAAAGCACTCTTTGCAGCTGGAGAAAACACCAGGCAGGCTGCATAGCGCGCCCAAGGTGTCCGCAGCACCAGCTGAGCACCAGGTCCCGCGGGGTGGCTCTGGTGATGAGACGGTGATCTCAGTTTAGACACACACTCCCCGCACATGCACCCCCCCACGGGTAATTTACAACTGAGAACAGGCTCTGTTGACTGGGGTCACGATGGTCCCCTTCTCCGTGGTGTCTTCTACTCTTTCGCGAGGCGCGGTGTCTCCTGGGAAGCCTGCCAGAGGAGAGAAGATGTGCTTTGTTCTCCAAAAACCCAGGAGAGGCGGTATCCTGACCTCAGAGATGACCTTTGCTTCTATCATCTCAGCATCGGTGGGAAGGGCTGTGTAGGGGGTCGAAGCATCGGCATTGTAAAACACTGGGTTAAAATATGTATTAATCCCTGGAGGGTGTTAGTCAAGATTCAGATATATGGTCTGTGATATGGATAGGATATACTTTTTTATTGCAATAATAAGTTTCTCAAGTCCTAATGGACCCTGCGTTAACTGAAGATGGCAGGGAGCAAGGGATGGAAAGCCGGCAATTTGTTAAGGTGGCGGAGCAGCAGTTCTGGGGGTTGTAAAAGATAAAACATTTCAGAGTCATTAAAATTACCCTAAATTGTCTACCTGAACTCAAAGCAACAAACTGACTCAGCTCAGAGTCTATCACTGGATATCCTTTCCTTTACCATGTGTCTGTGCCTTGCAGCTGATATGCGGGTTCATCTTCCACTCCCAGAAACATCCAGACTTTGAAAAGACCTCCATGGAGGTGGGCTTTTCATGCTCAGGAAGGGAAAGGGGGCAGCTATTTGATGGAGGCACAGCCCTTGGTATAAAAGCCCTCATTTAAAAGAAGGGGAAGGGGTCAACCAAGGAGTACTTTGCAAAGAAGGGATCATCTGGGGGGATTTTAAGGCCTTTTTGGAGTTGGTGGCTAACAAGTAGAAAAGTCTTGAAATCCTTGATCGGGACTTTGTAGTCATCCATCTGGATGACAAGGGGCATAACAAGGTTTTGAGGCACCTATGAGCAGACTTGTGGTCAGTGGGGCGTTTTCATGATACACCTTGCTACTACTTACGGAGAGCTTATGAAGGCTCAGACCCCTGTTGAGGGATTTTCATAAACTAACACATTCAATTCTTAGCGCAAGCCCATGGGGTAAATAATAGTATCCCCATTTTGTGGATGATGACATTGGGCAAGTTCGTCAACCTCTCCAAGACTCACAATCCTCACAATCACATCGTTACTAAGGCAGGTGGGTCGGGCCCCAAGCCCCAAAGAACCAGTCTATGTTAACACGTCAGCCACTGTTTCCTGCCCCGCTTCCCAGGAAACAGTGTATGTACTCTGATGGAATTCAGTAAGTGTTCAACACTTCTGGCTCCACTTAGCTGGTCGAGGGAACACCTCTGGTGGAGTGTCCTTGCTATCAGATGATATCAGAAGCAGAAGGAGCCCAGCAGTGGCTCTGCTCCGGACCCTTGGGCTTAGCAGTCAGCAAGACAGAAAGATATATGTTCCAATAGCCAAGAAGAAGGAAGGCTGGGCTTTACAATCCCCTCTGCAACTGCCCCGGGCCACTCTCACTCCTCCTGTATTTTACCCTCTGTTGGGGGGTGGGGGAGTCACTGTGATCAGAAGGGGGTGGGGTGGGGGGGAGGGGAGGCAGGGGAAGCAACGAGAAGCAGGAAGCTCCAAGGTATGGCAGAGCTCGGGATACTGCCGATGACAACGATGATCACGTACTCCCAGGTTTACCCTTCCTCTCCAAGTAGGAGCTACAAAGGGGGAAGACGGCACCCAGAGGAAAGGCAGTCCCTATGCTGAGCTGCTTTTATGAAAGTGGCATTGTTGTTGCAATCAGAAAACAGTTTCTCATTCCGAATGAAACACTGATATTTGTCTAATTAAAAAAACCTAATGGAGATTTTGCAACAGAGGGACGCAACCAGTGCATCTGCTGGTGAAGTCTCCATATGGCCCAATCCGATGTGGATTCTGTTGCAGACACTGAGCAGGGCATTCTAGCATTAAGACTGCCCAACCATTAAATTACCTCTGCGCCCTGCTGGCCACTGACGGCCAGAGAAGGGAAGGCTCAGCCCAGATTTCTGTTGGCCTTGCTCTTCCCCGCTCCAAGAGGAATGACTTTACGTGTGGACAAACCCCCAGGAAGTGGTAGGGGTGGGAGATAGGGGTGGTGGCAGAGGGATTATTATGAAGCAATCTCCTCTTCTTGCCCCGGTGGGTAGTGCGAGGACTCAGTAGAGACCAGGAAAGAAGCCCTGGAGGGCTGCTTCTAGGCCCAGTCACCCATGGAGGAGCCCAAACCATTCAGAGTCCCAGCAGGATTGGGGTGGGGTTCAGAAGCCCAGATGAAGTGAGTCGGCCTCCAGAAAGCCCATCTGGAGACCAGCTCTCCTTTCAGAAAGACAAGATAGTACCAAAGCACAGCCATCAGTAGCACAGCCACTTTCCCCAGAGATATGTGGGCAATCCACACCTCAAGCAAGCTACGTGGCATTCAGGACGTAAAGGTGAAGCCCGCAGGTACCTCGAGCCGGTCTTCCCTCTCCTTGCCTCTCTGGACCCTGTCTGCCACCGTCTGAGGTATTTATTTCTTCACTTGTGTCCACACCAATCACCCCTGCCCATCTCATACTCCTCCAGCAAGTGTGTGTGAAGATTTCCGCACTTTCACTGGCCCCAGCCCTGAGTGCCGGCCATCCTACACATCAGCCAGGAGGACCTCTCACACACATAGAGAACAGTCAGCCCACCATAAGCTGCTAGATAGAAATAACCCAGCCTGTCTATTAGTTTGGAATAAGATCCTGATAAGCAGAGGAAGGGCAAGGCACTTCACCTTCCTCCTGGAGGTCATGCTGTGTAGCTATGGGGCTTCTGCGCCTGCCATTCTTTATGAGTCCAGGGTCTCTGTTTTGAATCTGAGGCACCACGGAGCATCCCGCTTTATCAGCCTAACTACCAGCCTCTCCCTTCATTCCCACGGGTGTGGCAGGTGAAGCGTAGCCAAGAAGGGCTTGACGTGATAATGGAAACTAGTGATGAACTTCTTTCATGATCATGACTACCAGTGCCATTTCATCATGGTGACATGCTAGGGGGTGCTGAGTCCTGACATCTGGGGTGTGCCAGTCAGTCAAAGCAGGCATGAGAGGCAATCCTTAGGGAACCACCAGCTCCTTTGGAAAGGCTCTCAGCCAAGCAAACATAGTTAACAAGAGTGGCTGACAGGCAGGTGAAATTTAGAATGCACCTCTGGCCTGAACTACCCAATTAGATTCGAATGTGGATCCAACACGAGGAGCAGGGCCCAGGGAGGCTGGGCTCATCTCGCCCATCTTCCAATATTCTTCCTCCATGAGCTATCTGGGATCAATAGTGACTGCACGTGATACCAGACTTTCCAAATGTAGTTGGGGAATGCAGTTCACTCTCCAAGATCCATTCAATTTCCCCTCCGTTGAATAGCAGCAATACTCTTTAGGGAAACGACCAGCTCCCTGGATGAGCCTGACGGGTCTAAGGGCTATCCAATCCCCTGACAAGTCACCAGTTCAGAAGTGACCCTCTTTAGACCAACGAGATGCAAGGGAGGATTGCTGAGGGGTGTTTGGAAACTCATCTCACTCTTAAGAGAGTGATGGAAAGCCACACACACACACACTCTCTCTCTGCCTGGATGTAAACCCAGAATCATGTTGCCAAGATTGCTGTTGGCAGCTATGTTATGGCCAGGAAGGAGGCTTGCTTGGGGACAAAAGGCAATCCATGAAAGAAGGAGTTAAGACAAAGATGGAAAAATAGACCCAGAGCCTTTATTCAATAGCACCTAACTCTGGATTTCTGTTTATGTTAGCAAAAATTTTTATGGCTTTAGGCACGTGGAGTCACTTTCTGTTACTTGAAACCCAAAGAATACTTGAAAAAGTACCTCCTTCCAAGTCTGGTTGGGAAGAGACCATCACCTAAGTGCTGACGGAAGAACACAGGAAGTGGTTGGGCAGAGCAGAGGTACATGGATCGTAAGGTCTGCAAAGCCAGGGAGGGGTTCCTGTGATTGCTGCCTACATGCTTGCTCCAGAGGCAGCTTGTTACCAGGCAGCACATCCATCCACGCTCAGGAAGAGCAGGTCAGCTCTCCCCACCTCGAGTGCAATCCATCGGCAGCATTAGGGTAGGCTGTATTTTGCTCCCCACAATTCGACTCCCTTCCCCCATTGCCATGTGACTTGTAGTGTTCCCTGTATGCAGAGTTTCCTTCCTCACCCCTTAGTCAGGTTTGCACTGGCCTTTTCTTTACAACTTGCTTTGGCTGATAGATGAGTAAAGATGAGGGATGCCTCATGTGAGTAGATGCTCTGACTGTAGGTGTCTGATCTGGCTTGACCAATTTCTGCCTTCTGTCATGAGAAAGGAATGTCTCAGAGAGGTGTTACTGCTTCACCCAGGGCCCTAAATGCTGTCATGTGGAGCAGAGACACATTTGACCCACAGCCCCCCTTGTGACATTAATAAGAGGTCAGCATTTCTTGTTGTAGGCCGATGAGATTCTGGAGTTATTTGTTACGGCAGTCAAGGTAATGAAAGTATATATCAAGTGCCACTATATTCTTAGAACTCTGCAGGGTGATTTGGAAGACACAGAATTATGAGGCATGGTTTCTGTTCTCAGAGAGTTTACAAAGACAGTAAGGCCAGAAAGAATTACAAAGAGTACAAAATTCAGGGATACATTATACACAGATATTGTGCGGGCCACCAGAATTCAGAGGGAAGAAAACCAGAGCTGGACTACGCTTGTTGGGACAACCTTCAAGACTGGGTGAGACCTACAGAAAGTAGTGCACAGGGTTCACAACAGGTAGGTGCCAAAGCCTGACCAGCTGAAGATCCTCCAAGCCCCTTATCAGCTGGTCTCAGTGACAGGAGAGGCATTGTCAATGCTTGGAGAGCACACACCGCTTCACTTTTTCTTCTGTCTGCTGGAGGCAAAGATGCTGAGACTTCCACTTTCATGTTTGAATGAAAATATCTAGTGTACAATTATCACTTTACAATTAATTATGCAGAGCAAGCAATACACGTGAGACCTCAATATTATGACAGCTTGGAAATCTACTGTTTTCAAACTTAAGATGCAACAAGTCTTGCCAAATGCATGTTGGAAAGTAGCAGAAGATTAGACAATTACCACTTGAATTTTGTATATTCACAGCACACCTGTGGGTCAGTGTAAACATCACAAACAACTCAGCATATGATATAACCTGACACCCCCTCTAAGACTCTGACCTTCAAAACCAATGTTCCTTAATTAGGCCTTTCCTTCCCCTTCTGCCTTTGAGGAGAAGGGATTATTGTGAAAAAGATATGACTGCACCATACTGGAGTTCACCAGTCATCTCAAATGGTTTGGGTTTGATAAAAAATAGCAGATTTCATTGCTGGAAACTTCCCTCCAGAGTTTGTAAGCACCATTTGGATATCAAGGGGAATTTCATCAGTATGTTTCTGATTCTTTTACACTTAAATCATTAAAAGATTTTTGAGGGTTTTGAAGTCCAAAAACTCTCCTGAGCCACTGTTTTCCCCCCAGCATATTTTTCATTTCTTTTCATAAAATTTAGGAAATTGAATTTTAGCTCTGGATTGAAGAGAAAAGAAAAAGCAGCTGATTGTCAATAGTGGCTAAGGATTAAAATCCTACTTCTAAAAATTTGTCCTGGGGTCCAACCATCTGATGAACATTTGTTTATTCTCACCAGGCCCATATCTCAGATGGTAGAGATTTGACCAATTATGATTCTGGAAAAGAGCTCAGGAAATATATGCTTTGCTTTACTCTTTGTATTGAATAGTATACAGTTTTGTCCAAGCCAAGCCACAATAGCTGGCTCAAATGGAGAGAGCAGAACTGGAATATCATAAGCTGGATGAGGCCTAGAGTACCATTCATCCAAGCCTCCATCGTAGAGAGGCAAGGTCCAGTTTGACAGTTTTTAAATCTCTTCCAATGTTCTCTCCTGGTAGCTGATATTGCTTTAGCTGCATTGTAGTCAACTCCTGCTTTGTTATGCTTGACATAACCTGATTCTTACTCTTTGGTAAAAGTAATTCACATTTTCCCATTCCCATGAGAGATCTGAACCTAATCTCAAAATGGATTGTATAACTGTTTGCAAATATTAAACAGTATCACAAACGATCCGTTGTGGGGTGTAGACTCCATGACAGCAAAGGCTTCATCTGTCTTCTTCCTGTAGCATCCTCCAGACCCAGAGCATATAGGTGATGAAAAATATTTGTTAAACGGATGAATGAATAAAAGTCTAGTCATAGGAAAAATATATTCAAACTGCTCACAGCACTTCCACACCTACTGATGAACTGTAGCCTACTGATACTCCAAATGGGTAACAGAGGTAAAGTCATCCTTAGTTTCCTTATAAAGCAGCTGAGGTCCAGAGAGTGTGTGAGTAATTTACAATCTTACAGATGGTCAGTGGGAAAACCGGAGTAGATTTAAGGTCACCTGATTCTCAGCATGTGCTATTTTTTCAGGGAGATCAGTGTTTCTGAAGGTTTAGCATGCCTCAAGGCACCTGGAGGCACCCACACATTGTCAATTCAGTAGGTCTAGGAGGACCACCCAGATCTGCATTTCCAGTAAGTTCCCAGGTGATGTTGATCCTGCTGGTTCTGGGACCACACTTTGAGAGCCATTCATTAACATCATAGCTAATAAAGAGCAAGACAAAGACGCATGAGAGAGACAAACTCTTCTGAACATCCTCTGGGCCTACGACTAGATTCTCAAATTCAACTGATCAGTGTAGAAAGCCAGCCCGTGAGGCTTCATTGCAGAAGTCTTTTTCCTCCTTCATTAAAAAGCAAAACAACGAATTTACTGATATAGACTATGGGGTAGGGGATACCAACTTAGGAATAGTCCAACTTAGAAAGAAGGTTAGTGGGAATTTTACAGGGGTGAGGCAGAATTTGGACTTGTGACTCTTCTCTTCAAGCTGGGCTTCCACAGGAGTCCACGCTGATCTCTGGCATGTGTGTTATGAGGTTAGCACATGATGATATACATGCCTCTCAGAGGGAAGACAGGGACCCATGATGTAGCAGTTGAAGGACATACGACTTGAGTGAGATAAGTGATGCTGAAGCAAAAAAAATGTCTGTCATTCATTTGCTCATAAGGTTGTTCCCTCTCTCCTGCATGTGTCCAGCTGAGCCTCAAAAGCATTGCTGGATGCCAGGGACATCTAGTGAATCTCAAATAAGCAAATAAACATGATTTAGTAGGAGAAGAGAAGAATTTGCCACACCACAAAATTTCCCTCTTTATTTGTTTTGACAATTTGGTGTCTAATATTTACGACAGTGCTTTAGACGAGCCAAGTAGTTTTCGGGTAAGGAGTGAAGACTTTGTAATCTGTGTTGCTTGTTCTCTGACAAGGTAATGAGCAAGCTTAAGGGGTAAAGGACAATCATCAGATTTTAGCTGGCTACAACTAGTTAAAATACTGTATTTTGGTATAAATATTTGTCACCATCATCATCAACTCATGACATATGTCAGGTACATTTATTTACACAGAGAACGAAAATGATACATTCTCTGCCTCCCAGAAGTTTGTAATCTAAGATCGGGTTTGCAAATACATAGAAAGGGTACTTCCAATCTTCATGTCTGTGCCCATGGCAGACATTACTAGTCAAGCATAGTGTTATTTTTCAGCGTCTTTTCTTACATTGAAGGCCGGGCAGCCACTACCAATGGATCGCAGTACATGTGTGCAATCCTGATCCATGTATATTGGAGAGAGTGGCAGCTGGACCAGCAAGACATTCCTATGACACCAGATGTGGGGAAGGGGTGTATTGCTACAGACCCAAGGAAATAAAATTTTATAACATCAACTTAGGTTTCCATACCTTCCAAGTTCTAAATAAACATGTAATTTTTAGAATTAAGGCATAGAAACTTTGTGGGTTTCAATATGTCTGATCCCTCAGCGTGGATGCTCTTGTGGTGTGGGTGGGAGAGAGCTCATGGGAGGTATAGCCATCAGGAGTGGCTTTGCCACTAAGATAGGAGAACGCCAGCTCTTTGCTTAAACACTGATCACAGCCCCACACCCTTCTCACTTCCTTCCTTCTGTAGTTCCAGTTGAGTAATTAAAATCACTTCTGTTAAACTAGTGTGGTTGGGCTCAATAAGCCAAGGGCAAGTTCATGGATCTGGAGGATGGAAACTGCTTTAAACCTCAGCAGTCCTGGCCGTGGTGAGGTATAACAATTAGAATAATTGATAACCAGGTCCTTGATGTTGAGCCACCACCCAGGGCCTTGATACGTGGGTGGCGAGCCTGATCCTCTGGCTGGGGGGGATACCAGAGCTGCGATCCGGCTGTTCTGGGTGCTTGAGCCGCAGTGGCCAAGACATGCTTCGGTTTAGTGAGGCCTGTTGTGCAGAAGCCTTTTGAGCTCCCACAGTCAGCCATGCTCTGGAAGAGAAGCACTTCCTGAGAGGGGCTAGATAAGAGTACGTGACTTTCAGAGTAGATGCGGAGAAGTTTTAGGCTGTAAGGTTCCAAGGAGGACAGGCAGTGGCACAGGCTGGGGTGATGTGTGGGACCAGCTCAGTTGGCATCAGCAAATGTGGGCCATAGGTGTTGCTAGCTAGGGATGAGCCATAGAGTCTAGATTGTTCTTCTGCCTTAATCAGTAACAGAACTACTATTATCACTAATTGTCATTTACGGAACCATTACTACACGCCTGGCACAATGCTGTGTTTATAATTCTATCATTTATTTCATCATTTAATTCTATCATTTAGTCTTCATATCAGTTCCATGAAGCACTCATCATTCTCTCTCTCGTATAGATGAAAGCTCTGAAAGGTTACATCACTTTCCTAAAGTCAAACAGACAATAACTGGCGAGGTTAGAGATTTGCCCCCCAAAACTCATGCTCCTAACACTCATGCTTTATTGCCTTTACACAGTCTGATATGCTCTCCCACTGCTGACTCTACCTATAAAATGTCTTTTTTTTACCACTATAAGATGCATCAGTAGATCTCAAGAGACCTATCGATTAGACAGAGACAAGTACACAGCATTATAATAATGCTATCAAATCACCGTTCCGAGGAGCAAAAGGTAGAGTGAAATCTCTCTAAACGCAAAGATCCTCACTTCACTGTGGAATTTAATCCATTCGATCTAGATTTGGGATTTCCAGTTAAAGAAGTCTTCCTGTGAAGAGGTTCTATTGGCATTCATTTTGTTCTTGTGGGGCCATGCCATGGTCCTTTTTTCTGAAAGAATAAATTTAGACGCCTTATTTCCTACTCACAGCTTCCTAATTTTCCTGATCTTTCTTGGCTATAGCTCAGGATGTGTTCTAAGACAGATAGGTTCTTGGATATTACTGAAACCTCCCCTCTTTGGCCTCTTTCTTTCTCCTTATCCTACAGACCCTGCATCTTCACTCTCTTCCCTATCCAGCTGAGACGCCACGGACCACCAAGTCACCCACTGTACTCACCCCCTTGTCTGGTTGTGATGCAGCTGCTTCCCACTAGCTATCTATTTTACATTTGGTAGTGTATATATGTCCATGCCACTCTCTCACTTCATCCCAGCTTACCCTTCCCACTGCCCGTGTCCTCAAGTCCATTCTCTACATCTGCGTCTTTATTCCTGTCCTGCCCCTAGGTTCTTCAGAACCTTGTTTTTTTTAGATTCCATATATATGTGTTAGCATACGGTATTTGTTTTTCTCTTTGTGACTTACTTCACTCTGTATTACAGACTCTAGGTCCATCCACCTCACTACAAATAACCCAATTTCGTTTCTTTTTATGGCTGAGTAATATTCCATTGTACATATGTGCCATGTCTTCTTTATTCATTCCTCTGTCAATGGACACTTAGGTTGCTTCCATGTCCTGGCTACTGTAAATTGAGCTGCAATGAACATTGTGGTACATGACTTTTTTTGAATTATGGTTTTCTGAGGGTATATGCCCGGTAGTGGGATTGCTGGGTTGTATGGTAGCTCTATTTTTAGATTTTTAAGGAACCCCCATACTGTTCTCCATAGTGGCTGTGGCAATTTACATTCCCACCAACAGTGCAAGAGGGTACCCTTTTCTCCACACCCTCTCCAGCATTTATTGTTTGTAGATTTTTTTTTTTTTTTTTTTTTTGTGGTTCATGGGCTTCTCACTGTTGTGGCCTCTCCCGTTGCGGAGCAACAGGCTCCGGACGCGCAGGCTCAGCGGCCATGGCTCACGGGCACAGCCACTCCGCCGCATGTGGGATCTTCTCGGACCGGGGCACAAACCCGTGTCCCCTGCATCGGCAGGCAGATTCTCAACCACTGCGCCACCAGGGAAGCCCCGTTTGTAAGATTTTTTGATGATGGCCATTCTGACTGGTGTGAGGGGATACCTCATTGTAGTTTTGATTTGCGTTTCTCTAATGATTAGTGATGTTGAGCATCCTTTCATGTGTTTGTTGGCAATCTGTGTATCTTATTTGGAGAAATGTCTATTTAGGTCTTCTGCCCATTTTTGGATTGGGTTGTTTGTTTTTTTGATATTGAGCTACATGAGCTGCTTATAAATTTTGGAGATTAAACCTTTGTTACTTGCTTCATTTGCAAATATTTTCTCGCATTCTGAGGGCTGTCTTTTTGCCTTATGATTTCCTTTGCTGTGCAAAAGGTTTTAAGTTTCATTAGGTCCCATTTGTTTATTTTTGTTTTTATTTCCCTTTCTCTAGGAGGTGGGTGAAAAAGGATCTTGCTGTGATTTATGTCATAGAGTGTTCTGCCTATGTTTTCCTCTAAGGGTTTTATAGTGTCTGGCTTTACATTTAGGTCTTTAATCCATTTTGAGTTTATTCTTGTGTATGGTGTTAGGGAGTGTTTTAATTTCATTCTTCATGCCTGTGCCCATGGCAGACATTACTAGTCATGTATAGTGTTCTTTTTCAGCGTCTTTTCCTACACTGAAGGCCAGGCAGCCACTACCAATGGACTTCAGTACGTGTGTGCAATCCTGATTGATGCATATTAGAGAGAGTGGGCAGTTGGACGCAAGACATTCCTATGACACCAGATGGGGGGAAGGGGTGTATTGCTGTCAACCCAAGGAAATAATTTTTTTTTTTTTTTTAAGGATGTTGGGGGTAGGAGTTTATTAATTAATTTATTTATTTTTGCTGTGTTGGGTCTTCGTTTCTGTGCGAGGGCTTTCTCTAGTTGTGGCAAGCGGGGGCCACTCTTCATTGCGGTGCACAGGCCTCTCACTATCACGGCTTCTTTTGTTTTGGAGCACAGGCTCCAGACGCGCAGGCTCAGTAGTTGTGGCTCACGGGCCTAGTTGCTCCACGACATGTGGGATCCTCTGAGACCAGGGCTCAAACCCTGCATTAGCAGGCAGATTCTCAACCACTGCGCCACCAGGGAAGCCCGGAAATAAAATTTTATAACATCAACTTAGGTTTCCACACCTTCCAAAAGAAATTAAGGAAGCACTCCCATTTACCATTGCAATAAATAGAATAAAATACCTAGGAATAAATCTACCTAAGGAGACAAAAGACCTATATGCAGAAAACTGTAAGACACTTGATAAAAGAAATTAAAGATGATACAAACAGATGGAGAGATATACCATGTTCTTGTATTGGAAGAATCAACATTGTGAAAATGACTATACTACCCAAAGCAATCTACAGATTCAATGCAATCCCTATCAAACTACCAATGGCATTTTTCACAGAACTAGAACAAAAAAATTCACAATATGTATGGAAACACAAAAGACGCCGAATAGCCAAAGCAATATTGAAAAAGAAAAATAGAGCTGGAGGAATCAAGCTCCTGGACTTCAGACTATACTACAAAGCTACAGTAATCAAGACAGTATGGTACTGGCACAAAAACAGAAATATAGATAAATGGAACAGAATAGAAAGGCCAGAGATAAACCCAAGCACATATGGTCACCTTATTTTTGATAAAGGAGGCAAGAATATACAATGGAGAAAAGACAGCCTCTTCAATAAGTGGTGTTAGGAAAACTGGATAGCTACATCTTGCTCCTTTCTTAAATGTCAGTATTTCTTGGGAGTTCTCCCCAGATTCTTTTCATAATCCTGGAGCTCTCCTGAGCTCCAGCCCCACATAACCAACTGTTTACTGGGCATCTCTACTTAAAGGCTCCAGAACAAATTTCAGCTCGATATGTCCAAAATGGAAGTCACTGGCTTTGCCTCCAAACCTTCTCCTCCTCACATGGTCCCCATTGCTGTGAGAGCTTGTCCATCTACCCATCTGTTCAAACACAAAACTGGAGCATCAGTCATCACAGGTTCTCCCTCACCCTCAGCTCCCAGGACCAATGCAACACTAAGCTCTTTTCATCTTACTCCTCAATATTGCTCATCCCTCTACTCCCAGCACTTGTCACAGTGCCTTGTCAATAGTAAATACTCAATAAGCAGTGGCTTTATGTCTGGGAGACTAGACATCTCTTGACTCTATGCCCCCTGCTCCTTCCCCATGTTCCTAATTGAGGCCACCATCATGCTCACCTGGATGAACCCACCCAAATGGTTTTCCTGACCCTTGTGTCCTCTTGTGGCTCATCCCTTCTGCTCACTGCAGAGACAGTGATCTTTCAAAACATAAATTCGGTCTCACTGTCCTGTTTACAACCTGCAGAGAGCTCTCTGCCAGCACCTATTATAGTACCAGGCACTTATCAAGCACTCCAAAATATTTGCTCAATGAAAAAAAATGATCAGGATCTAAAATAGAGAGGATTTCCAGGCACACGGGAAATCTAATGCCCATTAATTTTATGTCATTCTTATATTTGCCCATTTGCAATAAGGAACACATGTGGCTTCACACACCAGACCCACAGACTGCTCTTCAGCAGTCTCTTCTGTTCACTTCCTCCCAGAAACTGGCCCCAGCATGGCATTTATTTAAAGGTAGGGCCATTTGGGGATTTGGAAGAAGGAAAAGAAAAAGGAGCAGATTGGCTCCATTAAAACCTCTGCCTCTCCAAGCAAACGTGGCTGCTCCCATGCTCATCTGCAGCCCCGCCACTGTTTGACTACAGTGGTGACACTGGATGCACTGTCCCCCAGCCCAGACACCTCACCTGGCTTCCCCACCCATCCTGGTTAGGTTCCCTGGAGGTTGAGGATAGAAGTTGTTAGTAGCCTGATTCACTTCCCAACAGCATGGATATTCAGCGTGACTGTGTGTGTCTGGTGTGTGTGTGTGTGTGTGTGTGTGTGTGTGTGTGTGTGTGTGTGTGTGTGTGTGTGGGAAGTGTGGCAGAGGAGACGGGGAAAGAATAATAACTATGCCTGGGAGCTGTGCTTTTAGGGCAAAGGGAAAGGGTGTGTGTGAACTTAAAAGGGACTATTCTAGAAAGATCTCTGCTCATTTTCCCAGCTCTCTCCTTCCACAAGGGAAAAGGGTGAGAGTTTACAGGATCGTGGAAGCCCTTGCAAAGGTTTGGCCGATGCCCCTCTGCCATCTCTCCACCTGCCACCCACCATCACAATCCACTGGTAACTGGAAGGCTCTCCTGCCCTTTCCCTGGGCTGTCAATGCCCTGGGATCCTGCACGCACATGCGTGTGTCCTGACCATTGAGAGGGGGCCCAGCCCCTGTGAGGAGGTTGCCAGGCAGCAGCAGGCTGCTGCTTCCTTCCAGTGAGGGGAGCCTGGGAATGAGGAAGGGATGGAGTGGAGAGCAAGAAAAGTCAGTGGCTGCCCCATGACACAGGCATGGAGTCACAGAACCACCTGAGGCAGATGGGGGAATTTTCAGATTAGATGGAGGAGGCTGTCAGGCCTGAGCTGAACTCAGCATGAGGGCTGAGCTGGAGAGCAGATGCCAGCACCTGGGACCTTGCCCACCTGCCCTCTCCTCCTTGGCATTATGTCTTCCTGCTGTCAGTGACGACCAGGTTCCCAGCTTCACCCTCCACAGGGCCCAAGAACACCGGCATCCCGGAGTCACCCCTGGGGAATCAGCATTAAAACTGCCTGGCTGCCCTTCCCACCCTCCCATCTCCACCACTTCCCCACTGTGCGGGCACCTGCCTTCTCCCCCTTCTGCCCTGTACGTTCCCAGGCACTTACCCTCCTTGTACCTACAGTGGACAGAGAACAGGGCTCTCTGGCAGGCTGAGGCCGCCAGGAATCAGGCACACCAGAACCTGGGACATCCATGTCCAGAAGAGTCATCTGTCCTGTGAGTGGCAGGCAGAGAGCTGAGGCACTCTGCTTCTCTTTCCTGACGTCCTTTCTATGACCCCAACCTTGCACCACAGCACTCCCCTGTGTTCCCACGCCTTGTCCACGCATCTCATCAGGGCCGGGGAGAGGAGTGGAGGAGATACCGGAAAACAGTGTTGGAGGTCCATCCTGTCCATTGGTAACAAACGGCAGGATCCTGGGGTTGAAATCTGGATCAACTGCCTGCTAGTTGTGCCCCCTGAGCTAAGCAATTCAGTTTTGTCTTCTGTAAGATGGGAAGACAAGTGTCTAGCTAGTGGGTTGTACAATGAAAGTCAATATTCCTAATATAGAGCCCAGGATCATCATTGAACGTAACTGGGTTAATTTGAATATTTTCTTGTCATTTGGTGACCCGTGCAGCTCTCTGTAGGGCCAACCTGAAGTCCTGTGTGTGTCCACCTTCCCAGGCTCTGCCAGGTAGACCCACGGCTCTATGGGACAACTGAGAGACTCCCTGGGTACCTTGTCCAGTCAGAGGGTACTCCCCACGTAATTCACATCTTTACATGCTCTCTTTGCCTCTGCAGAACTGTTGCCATCACTGCTCCAGTGGCTCGCTGGAGAATTATGCCTGGGAGTGTGACAGAAGCCACCTGGCCTCGGCCTGAAAGGAACGGTGAAATGTCCAGTAAGAATTCCTTCCCACTCTGTGGTTGGGATACTGAGCACAGCCAAGCAACATGGAAACCTCTGATGTTTGGGTGCCTTCTGAATACTAAAGAGGGTGCGGGAAAAAAATGAAAGCCAAAGGAGAAAGAGGTCTTGGTCAGAAGTTTCTCTAGTCGCTATGGATTTTCCCCCGTTTTAGTGGATTTGAGAGAGGGTGTAGGAAAAGGAAGGGGAAAGAAATCAAAAGGAGATTATCGCCCTGAGCTGCTGTTCCTTTTCCTCCTGAGCCGTGCCAGTGGCTCTCTGCCTGCGCCATCTGCATGTCCAAGGCTAAGGGACCGGGTAGGCAAAATACTGACAACTGAGCTGAGATTATAGGTTACTTGGATCTTGAAATATAGAATCAATTAAAATGGAGCTTTCCACTCACAAGGTAAATTAGCTTCTGGGGGAAAAAAAATGTGCTTTCTCTCCCAGTGTCCAGAAAGTACTTAAGACAGATGAGATGAGGGTCATACAAATTACTGAAAGGAGAGATTCCCAACATAGCATATGGAACACACACACACACACACACACACACACACACACACACACACACACACACACACACACACACACACACACACACACACACACACACACACACACACACACACTGTTTACTTGGGACACAGTGGCTACTCAACAAATATTAGTTGGATTTATGACTACGTGTATACACACTCATATATTGATATGTACTATTCAGTTATACCCAACATTCTATACCTGTTCTTACTTAGCAATGCTAGGCATAAGACCGGTCATACTTCTGTGGGATTCCACCAGGCTTACATTTTTCCTTCTCTCTTTATCATAAAAATAAACAGTATTTTAATAAATGAAAAATGAAAGTTCTCCTTTGACCACTCTCCCTTTGGACTATTTTACTGGAAAATGTGGAGATGACTTTTACTCAAATCACCTAAGAATAGAGTAGAAAAGAAAACAGAATTTCAAGTGTTGTCCACCCTCCCACCCACTGCCCTCTGACTCCTGAACCTTCAGAAACATTCACATAAGAGCCAGGTACAGGAGCTTGCTGTGTCGTCCACCTGGTGCCTTTGTGTGTTCTCAAATCTCGGAGTATCCATCCCTAGAATGTGTGACCTTGGAGAGAGCCCACCCTCCAGAGGAGACTGTCTGATCAGTATTTCTAGCAATTCTACCTGTCAATTCACTTAAGCTTTGCCACCTTGGGATCTACAGTCTTGAATAGGTTATGATGACGTCTCAGAACTTTTCCATTTGTAAGTGAGAATTTCATTGAGGAAAAGAATAAAACATGAATAAAGAATTTTTAAAAAAGCATAAACTTCCCCATGTTCGATGATTCAAAGACGGTGTCTCTCAAGGAGTTCAGAATCTGAGGGGGGAACCAGGAATGTGTACAATTAAATACAGGAGATTGTGAAAAGTGGTACGGTAAAGGCGATTTTCCGAAGAGTCCAGGGAAGGGAGATTCACCCTTCAGGGGGGCCTCAGGGGTCTTCAAGATGTGTAGGAGTTTTCTAGGTAGAGAAGAGATGGCGTGGATGCCATCAGAGGGAAGATCAGGGGCAAAGGCTCAGACAGACGGATGTGCACGGAGCACTAGGAACTAGAGGATATGGGGTTAGTCACGGGGTAGGGAAGAGTGGCCAGAATTGAGGGCGGCGAAGTTGACTGGGGCCAGATTTCACTGGACCTTGAAATGCTTCTTACATCATCCTTTACGCAATGAGAAGCTTGTTCTAGGACCTTAGGTAGGAATGCCTTGATCAGGTCCAGGTCTTGGAAAGACAGCTCTGAAATCAGTGTTGAGAATGGACTAGAGAAGGGAGACCCTGTAGACTGACACTGCTTCTGAGAGAGCCGTCCATGAGCTGGAGAGGGTGATGGCTGGAACCACAGCAGTGACAGTGGGAGGATTGTGGGAGGAGAGGGAGCACTGTGGGCTACTGCAGAAGTATTATCCATGTGCAGGGACTGAGAGGGTGAGATTCTGGTCAACTCAAGTGCCTCTCACCTGCACGAATGGCTGGCAGATGCTATGTTTTAGTGTCAACAAGAAGTAAAAGACAAGTAGAGTTTTTGCTGTTGTTTTATATAATATTGCTTTGTTTTCTTTGTTTGCTTGGGGAGGATAAAAGTAGAAGAGGTTACCAAGGAGAGGGGGAAGTTGAGTTTCGATTTTAAAAAAATGGTTTGGTGGTGCTTATGAGCTACATGGATGGAGATCTCCAGTGGGTTCTTCTGAGCTTAGGTGAAAGATGAAGGCCAGATTCTGGGCTTGGGAGTTATGAGCTGATTCCCAATTGGTAAAACTATGAGAAAGGGAGGATAACGTCACCCTGAGAAAAGAGAGAGAGAGAGAGGGAGTTATCAAGTTCAGATGCACAGATTCCTTAGGAGCTTTTAAGAATGTGGGCAGCCAGCAGGGCTCAGAGAATGGGGATGATGCACAGCCAGTTGCGACTGAGTTGGTCAGAAGGAGAAAAGGCACAAGAGAGGAAGTGATCTTACAGGCAAAGGAGAAGAGAGTTCCCAGGAGGACAGTGTGGTCAGATCCTAAGAGTCAAGGGAGGTGATGCAGCCACAGAGTTGAGTCCTAGCTTCTCCTCCCAAATCTGAAAAGCAGCTAATGACCCAAATGCCAATTGGACAGGGATTGAAAGGGGGAATGTGTGGGCATGTGGGCAATGAGGCTGTGTTCAGGAAGAGGTCAGAGGGTCAAGGGGTGGGGGAGACTGTGTGTATAGAAAAAAAGAAGGTCAGTTCTACACATGACATCATCTGGAACGCAGAATTTTCTGTCCTGCCTCAAAGATGCAGAGCAAAACCGAACATGATAAAAAGCAAACAAATACAACAATAACAAAAGGGAAGCCAAATAATACAGAACAAAAGCATACCAAGCCTGTTCAGGCTGGAGCGGCACATGACCCAGATTTGCAGCTGGGGGACCCAGAGCCCCATCAGGGAAGTAGGCTGTGGAGTGAGTCAGCCAGGCCCAGCATCCAAAAAAAGCCAGCCTGCCCGGAGTCCCCTTGGGTACGAACGTTCCTGGAGAATCTATTCACGGCTTCCAATTTCCCCTCATCATATGGCACATTTGCCTAAGAGCGATTCCGCACTAAACATAACTCAGCCCAGAAAAATGCCCCTCTGTGCTTTCTTTTCAGTGCTGAATTTCAGCTTGGCTTAAGTAACACCCGTGAACATGCAGGGAGATGTGAACCGAGAGCTCGTTATTGCACGAGAGGCTGCGGGCCCCTTCCTCACCTCACCCACCCCTAACTACACTGCAGGGAGGAGGAAGGAGGGGCATGTAATTTGTTCATTTCTTACATTTTATGGAACACTTCACTTTGCTTTCAGCATAATTATTGTTGTACTTTTTGCTGTTTCCCATTTGCCATGTTTAAAAAACACACACACACAAACCCTTCACTCCCCCCTGCACACTTTTCTTAATGCATTAAAATTAATAACTCATAATAGTGACCTAATTTGCTTTGATTACTGTTAACTTAGGGTTTCGTTTTTTTCTTTTTTTCCCTCCCAGATCTGCAAAACCCTTGACATGTTACTGTGGTAACAGGAGCCACTCAGTAAGTTCGTGAATGAACCCCATTGTGCACGCCAAAGCCTTTTCTTCCCCCATTCTTTGCAACGTCTGGGTCTCACCCGTGCCTCTGGAGCCCTGTGTGCAATGCACTGGAACTCGGTTACTCCTCAATACCTCCAAACCCATGCTTGATGCCCATCGCCTTGCTACCCTACTCTAGTGATGGGGGCAGGCCTTTCGCTACTTTTCCTAAGCGCTCTAGAGCTCCACGGCAGGCTTTTTCCCTTTGTCCCTCAAAGTTTCTCCAAGCTTAAAAGCTGTCTCTGTGATGCATCCACTTTCTTGGTTTCAGTCTTCTGCCCTTTCCTGCAGTGACTGCCTGGAACCGATGCTGAGGAAGGCTGCTGAGGATGAGGGGTGGGCACGGGATGCTCTGCATTCCCGTGCCACCACTGGGTCTGCCATCTTCCTGTATCACCTCCCTGCATTCAGCTCTGCTCCCCCAACCCATCCCATATGCAACACAATGCGGGGGGCTTACTGAACTGCCTATTGGGTCACACTGCTCCCATGCTCCCCCCCGCCCTCATTGCTCTCAGGATCGGGTCCCAAATCCTTCACACAGCCTCTTCTCAGGCCCTTCATCATCTACAGACTAGGTATCACACTAACGTCATAGCTGACCACCCTCTTCTACACCTACTCTTCCCAGCTGCCCTGAACACTCAGAAAAGCCATTTGTCTCCAGGCTTTTACATTCTGTTCGCTCTGCCCTACGTCCCCCCACCATCGTTCTTCCCACATAGAAGAAGTGTACAACTCACCTTCTCTCGGAAACCTTCGCGGAGTTGAACACCCTACCTCTGAGCTCCCACAGCCCTCTGTGCTCAGCCCAGCACAGAACTTACGTGCATCATCCACGTGTGTCTGCCTCGCCAGCCCATCGCTAAGCTCCCTGAGGGAAGGGCCTGTTTCTTGGGCACTGCTCTATCGCCAGCACCTACTGCACTGCTTGGCACATCATCTGTGCTGAAATCAAGATTGGATGAACGTGCTTCCGAGTCAAAGCTCGTATTGCTCACCGCACGACAGGCCAATGATGGAGAGATGAGTTGCTGGGGCCAGGAATAACGATTTTATTCTGGAAGCCAGCAAACCGAGAAGATGGTGGGCTCACGCCCCCAAAGAACCATCTTGCCTGAGTTAGAATTCAGGCTCCTTTTATACTAAAAGGCGAGGGAATAAAGTTAAACACTTCCTGGTCCCCATCAGCCTCCGGAGGGAATGTGTTAATTTCTTCCTCCCTGCAGTCATTCACAGGTGGGCCTGGTCAGGATATCTCCTGTGAGCTAAACAAAGGTATTTTAGCTTAATGCTCATCACCTGGGAAGCAGGGTTCCCAGGGATGGACCATTATGTATAATTTTAGCTTATAGGCAACATCCCTTTAGTGATTAACTTGTAATAGAATACAAAATGTTCTTCCCTATTTACAAATGGACACACTGGAATCAGTATCTCTCTCCCCTCCCTCCCTTCCCTCTCCATCCTTTGCTCTCAATCACTCCACAAGCATTCACTGTTGGTTATGGAAATTATAGGCAACTTTAGTGATTAACTTGTAATAGAATACAAAATGTTCTTCCCTATTTACAAATGGACACACTGGAATCAGTATCTCTCTCCCCTCCCTCCCTTCCCTCTCCATCCTTTGCTCTCAATCACTCCACAAGCATTCACTGTTGGTTATGGAAAGAGAAGGAGTTTACAGAGGAGAACCTCCCTGTCTTCCAGGAGCCCAAGTGCTGTGGGATCCATGCTTGGGACAAACTTACAATACCTTTCTTCTGAAGGGAGTCCTTAGTGAACCCTCTAGGATGGCCATCCTAGAGAATGAATTTGTTTTATGTCCAAATCTGCTTTCTAGTAGCAACTGTAACAGTGAGGACCCTGAGTAGGACTGGCTGTCTAAACAATTCAAATGCAGAATGGGAACAGTCATGTACCTGTACTCATTCTTCCTTAGAGCATCCTAGGAAAATTCACCAGTTTCCAGATGGGAGCAGTGAGGCTGGAAAAGTGGATTCAATTCCCGTTATAGCAAAGAGAAAAGATGGTGACAAATGCTGCAGAGCCCTGAGGTAGGCTGACACCCAGGAGTGCTGTGTTCTCACCTGGGTGGGTATGGACGTGCTGTGTTCTCACCTGGTACCTAGGAGAGTATAAGGACCTTATTTCTACAGCTACCTGGAGAAAGAAATTCATCATCACCCTCAGCAGACAGCAAGAAAAGAAGAAAAAGAATAAGTATGTAGCAAGGAGGCTTGGTATTGATTTGAAAATCCTTGCTGACAAGAAAATGATTTGAGTCCATTTCCATTTTGTGGCTGAAGCCTGGTGCTTTCTCTGCCTCTGTCCAATCTCCCTGGCTGACACTCTAATCCTGATTTTCCAATAGTCTCTCACCTGTTTGTCTAGAATGGGGAAGGGCATGTGTGTAAGGGGTGCAGTGTGCCTTCCTGGGTCTTATCTGGAAAGTAGTCAAGCAGGCCAAGTTGCGGGGCGGGGGGGACCTATCTGACTTGGAAGAATACATTTTAAAAGCCCTGGTTGACATCACACAGATATGACCATGACCATCAACATTCCTGTCCCCATGGAGGTTTTCAGCCTACCTGAAAAGCCAAGGCGCAGTGCAATGCATCCACCCTAACAAGCATCAGCTCTTGCCTTGGGCAGTCCCTGCCACGCCTGCTCCCTGCAGGTTCTTCCCACCAGGAACCATGCATCTGCTGTGAGTGCCTTCTTTTTGCACGGACAGAATCCTAAGTAAGGGCTGCAGGCCTGTGTGTTCATTTTACTTGTAAGTGAACAGCTTCTGCATGTTAGAAAAAAAATAACTCAACCTACTAATGTGTAATTGCTTGAGATTTCACTTCCTGGCCACACTTCCCTCCCTATGGAGTTATTAAAACCCACACAATATGGTCTAATCATTTATTAATAGTCAACATAAATAGATAACAGCTCATATAACCATATAGCCATTGCATATTAAATAATGAGGGAGGATTTCCCTGGTGGCACAGTGGTTAAGAATCTGCCTGCCATTGCAGGGGACGTGGGTTCGAGCCCTGGTCCAGGAAGATCCCACATGCCCCTGCACCACAACTACTGAGCCTGTGCTCTAGAGCCCGTGAGCCACAACTACTGAGCCCATGCACCACAACTACTGAAGTCCACATGCCTAGAGCCCTTGCTCCGCAACAAGAGAAGTCACCACAACGAGAAGCCTGTGCACTGAAATGAAGAGTAGCCCCCACTCGCCGCAACTAGAGAAAGCCCGTGCATAACAACAAAGACCCAACACAGTCAAAAATAAATAAATAAATAAATTTATTAATTTAAAAAATAAATAATGAGGGATTATTTAAAAGGCTTTTTCACTGGAGAAGAGGAAGCATGGTTGTTATGGTTTGGAATTACTGCTATGATGGCAGATAAACTCATGTTCTCAAGGCCTCTTGACTGTTCACTTGGTTACTTTCGTGTCACTGTTTCCCCACCTTCATTTGGAAGGGACAGTGTACCAGCTATTCCCTACTAAGCAGAAAAGGACATCCAAAATAATGGGAAGGGAACAAACCATTTCTTCATGGAACAAAATAAAAAATACTGGAGTATGTAGTTCAATTTCTCTGAAAGGGGCTCAACAATAATGCATCTTCTGTCTCACTATCAAAGTCTCCACCATCAAACCTAGACGTGCCTTTCTTATAGCAGTTCCTTCATCCTAGTGATTTGCAAGGTGAATTAGTGAGTCCAAACTCATCACAGTCTAATGAGGGACTCCCCGGTCCCTTCTGCCACCCCAGCCCCAATTTGCAGGCTCTTCCTCCCCCAAGTCATCACACTATCTTCCCTGGGGACCTCCTCTTTACTGTTTTTGAGTGTTCTGTAAAATTTCAAGTTCAATAACAGATACTTGGCAACCAGACTAGAAGGAAGATGGAAGGAAAGCTGTCGTTATTTGTAGAAGACCCTACATATTAAAAACCCTAAGGAATCTATAACAAAAATTACTAGAACTAATAAATGAATTCAGCAAGGTCACAGGATATAAAATCAATTAATTAATCAGAAATTAATTTTCTTTCTGTATACTGGCAATAATCCAAATATAAAACTAAGAAAACAATCCCATTTACAGTAGCCTAAAAATACTAAACACTTAGGAATAAATTTAACAAAAGTGAAAAGTTCATAAACGGCCAACTAAAAAACATTGTTGAGAGAAATTAGTTTCAGATAGATGGAGTAACATTCCATGTTCATGGATAGAAAGACTCAAAAATGTTAGATGGTAATTCTTCCCAAATTATCTTTAGATTTTACACAATTCCTATCAAAATCTCAGCAGGATTTTTTTTTTTTTTTTGAAAAAACTGACAACACAATGCCAAGATTTACATAGAAATGGAAGAACTCAGAATAGCCCAAAGAATTCTAAAAAGGAACGAAGTTGGATTACTTACATTTTCTGATTTTAAAACATGATTTAAAGCTACAGTAACCCCTACAGTGTCCTGCTGATATACGGATAGGCATATAGATCAATGGAATAGAATTGAGAGTCCAGAACTAAAGCCTTAGGTTTATGGCCAATTGATTTTTTAAAAAGATGCCAAAGCAATTCAATGGGAGAATAACCTTTTCAACAAATGGTGCTGGAACAGTTGGATAGTCCCATGCAAAAATGTGGATTGAGATCCTTGCCTCACATCACACAAATTTACCCCAAATTCATATAGACTTAAATGTAAGAGGTAAATCTATAAAACTTTTAGAAGGAAACACAGTTGAAAACCATTGTGACCTTGGTTTAGGCAGAGTTTTTCAATACACAACAAAAGAATGATCCATAAAGAAAGACATTAAGAAATTGGACTGCATCAAAATTTAAAACTTTCGTACTTTAAAAAACACCATTAAGAAAATTAAAAGGTAAGTCACATACCGGGAGAACATTTTCTGAATCAGATGAATAATAAAAAACTTATATCCAGAACATATTAAGAATTCTTTTGAAAACTCAATAATAAGAAAGCAGACAATCCAATTTAAAAATGGGCAAAAGCAGACAAGTCAGAAGCTGGGAGAAAATATTTGCAAAAGACACATTTGATACAGGACTAATATCCAAAATATAAGCAGAATTTTTAAAACTCAACAATAAGAAAATGAATAACCTGGTTTAAAAAAATGGGCAAAAGAGCTGATCAGACACCTCACCTAAGAGGATGCATACCTGGAGAACAAGCATGTGAAAAGATGCTCAATGTCATACGTCATTAGAAAATTTAAAATAAAAACAACATGAGATACCACCACACACCTATCCAAATGGCCAAAATCCAAAACACTAACACTGAATGATGGTGAGGATGAAGAGCAACAGAAACTCTCATTCATTGCTGGTGGGAATATGAAATGGTACAACCACTTTGGAAGACAATTTGGCAGTTTCTTACAAAGTAAACATACTCTTACAATACAATCCAGCAATCACACTCCTTGGTATTTAACTGAGTTGAAAATTTATGTCTACAGAAAACCCTGCACACATATATTTATAGAAGCAACTTCATTCATAACTGGCAATACTTGGAAGCAACCAAGATGTCCTTCAGCAGGTGAATGGATAAAGAAAGCGTGGTACATCCAGACAATGGCTAAAAAGAAATGAGCTACCAAGCCATAAAAAGACATGAAGCAAACTTAAATGTGTATTACTAAGTAAAAGAAGCCAATCTGAAAAGGCTACAAACTTTATGATTAATTATATGACATCTGGAAAAGGCAGAAATATGAAGACAGTAAAGAGATCAGTGGTTGCCAAGGGTTGGGAGGGGTGGTGAATAGGTGGAGCACAGAGGATTTTCAGGGCAGGGAAACTACTCTGTGTGATAGTGTAATGGTGGACATATGCCGTTATACATTCGTCAAAACCCATACAATGTACAACGCCAAGAGGGAGCCCTGCTTTAAACTATGGACTTTGGGTGATGATGGGTCCATGTAGGTTCATGGATTGTAACAAATGTTCCACTCTGGTAAAATGTGGAAAACAGTGTGGCAGCTTCTTAGAATGTTAAACATAAATTTATTGCATGACCCAACAAAGCCAGTCCTAGATATCTGTTGAAGAGAAATAAATATATATGGCCACAAAAGACATGTACATAAATGTTCATAGCAGTATATTCATAATAAGCAAAAAGTGGAAGGCATTTAAATGTTTATCGTCAACTGTATAGCCATACAATGAAATACTATTTAAAAATAAAAATGAACTAACTTCTGATACATGCTACAACATGGATGAACTCCAACAACATGCTAAGTGAAAGAAGCCAGAAGCAAAAGACCACATATTTTAAAATTCTATTGACATGAAATGCCCAGAAAAGGTAAACCTTGAGACAGAAAGTAGCTTAGCAACTGCCCAGAGCAAGGCGGGCGTGAGTGTAGGGTGGGGGACAATTCCGGGGATTGTCTGAAAATGGGCATGAGGGACCTTTTCAGGGAGATGGAATTATTCTGAAATGGATGGTATCAACAGTTGCATAACTGTGTAAATTTACTAAACATCATTCAATTGTACATTTAGTGAATTTTACAGTATGTAAATTAAACCTCCATAAAGCTGTTAAAAAATAGCAGATGCTGATTAAGGACGACATGAGGGAACACAAATGGGAGGGCACACATTAAGAAGACTACCTGTGATTAATTTCACATCACCCCATTACTGGTGAACAGGGTCTTTCAGGAATACCTCCTGCTGGTACTAGAAATTTGCTGTATTTATCTAGGTCGTGGCCTCATAGTTAGATCAAGCAGAGACAATTGAAGCCACCAAGCCCAATTCGAACATCATCTCGCTGACAGAATCAAACAGGATATCTCCCAGCTTGGTCAGAAAGAGGGTATGACCTGTCGGCTAGTCCTAAAACAACCATCGCCTTCCATTTATCTCTGTGTGGGTTAAAAGGCCTGAACAATAAAGTTATCACTTAACCAGTTGACTGTCCTCTGCTTTGTGCAAGGGCTGGGGTGAGAATAATCACTTTCTTTGGTAAAGCACTTACAAAATGCTTTAACATACACCAGCTCATCTATTCTCTCAGCAACCCTATTACAAGATGTGGCAAACACCGTTAGCTGGCTGGTCTGACCCTCATCCCCGTTGTGGTCAGTGACATGTGAGCATCAGTTTGCTGGGCGGGCTGTAGGGAAAGCTTTGGCTTTTCTGACAAAAAGAGTCATATCTTCTGGGCTTCCTCTTCCCGCTTCTCCATGCCTAGGACAAAGATGATGCCTTAAACGGACAGCAGTCATACTGGGACCACGAAGGGCCGAGCTGGTGGAAAAGGCCAAGAGAACCCTGGAGAGTTGCCCAGGTGCTGGTCCTGCTGAGGTCAAGCTGCTGAAC
>NW_006790311.1:2242863-2270353 GCF_000442215.2 Lipotes vexillifer
ATCCTGTCCCTGGCAGGCTTGGTAAGTGAGATCAATGGCTCCCTATGTGTTTAAACCATTGTGGTTGGCTTTTCTGTTTGTTGTTGCTAAACCTACTGTTATCTGGTAAAGTAGAAATTACTAGTCACACTTCACAGATGCCAAAATTACGGTTTTGAAAAGCTATGCAAGTCATCCAAGGTCAAAGTGCCAGCAAATGGAAGAAAAGTGACTTGTACCCAGTTTTCTGAATCTAGTGATATAATAGTAATAACAGTGACAAGGACAAAACCCACCTACTGAGCACTGATTTGGTACCAGGTCTTTGCCTCCAGCTTGACTTTTATCTTTTCTGTAATTCTTACAACTCTGAAAACTAGGTATCATTATACCCATTTTGTGGTTGAGCACATTGAGGCTAAGAAAGGTTAAGTAAATTGCTCAAGGTCAAGTAGCTAGCAAGTGGCAGTGCCAGGATCCTCAGCTGGCATGTGTCTTGCCCGCTATGAGGGAAATTAAAGGAATAAAGCACATGCCCTAGGATAAAGGGACCAGCTGTTCTAGGTCACCACTGATTAAAAACATCATCTACTTGGAAATGGGTCTGGATTATCCCTAGTGGGATTCCCTAGCTAGCAAAACTCACAATGTTTCCATGTGTATCGCAATGTTCATACTTTAAACTGTAAAATAAAGACACTTTCTGGACCCAATTGTCTTTTCACTGTCTACAACCACTTTGGTACCTTAAACTCCACCTTTTTCAGGAAACCCACACTGATTACAGGATGTAGAAGAGAGTAAAGGAGTTCTCCATGGGAGGTGTGAGGTTCTGCTTCTTTCTAGAGACAGGAGTAAAGATTAAAACACCGGTTTTTGGCACCACCAGGCATGAGCACACCTCCTGGAGCCTAGAATAGGCGAAAAGGAGAAAGGAGTCCCTGTGGAGGGTGAAGCCCAGACCTAGCACCTGCCTGGGCAAAGGCTTCAGTGAGAGAAGCTCTTAGCCAGCATCAGGCACATACCACAGGCACCACCGTGATGGTCATTATTGCTATTCTAGGTGTAACATGCATAATCTGTAGCATCCTTGAGCTGTCAATGGGCTTGATGTGTATGTTGGTTTGGGACTAGGGAAGGATGGTAAAAAATAGTTTGAAGGGATTCAGAGATGTTCATTGCTAACTGCTGTCTCTTCACAGGAAGTCATCTCCCCCTTCTGAGATGTACTGCAACATCATTCATCTCCATCAGACCCAAATGGGCTGCTCAACCTTTAAGAGCTTAATTAGTTTTTCTTTCTGGGTTACTGCCTCCCCAACAATGACTGAATAATTGATTCACTCAAACACGGGGCGACTGGAATTGATGCCTTTTCGAGGGATCATGGGATGCTGGGCCAGGGAAAAGACAGGCCCACATGGCAGCTCAGCAAGGGCTGGGACAGTGCTGTCCAGAGGCTGTCTCATTTAACAGGCCTCCACTGGCCACCCAACTGCTGTCTCCTAGAGACGGTGCCTCTCGCAGGCTGAGGGCATCTCTTGGATTAGTGAGATGAGACACAAGGAGAGTTGGATGTGGAGAACTACGCTGTACCTGCGTGAGCAAAACGTCCCTCCCTCCCTTGGCATGGTCCTGTAGACCAGAACTCGCCCTCATTCCTCCCAGATGAGGCTGCTTCCCTACATACGATTGATTCAGCATTTCCACTTTGCAAGAAACTGAGAATACAGCAAATCTTATCTCCATGAAAGCAATGAATCTTCCTGGCCAAGTTATCATCCTGTGTCCTTCAGAGATACATCTTCTTCCCCAGGGTCACTCTGAGTGAACCACAGGGTCCTACGAGGGCCTTGGGAAAATCATTAGGAGAAACCCAGCAGAAAGATAAATCTGATTATGTTCCCAGGAACTTCACCTCCTTGACTTCCTACCACCCTCTTCATTGTCCCTTCCCCCAATCTCCTGCCGCTTCAAGCTTGAAGATTTTCAGAGTCCACCTCTAGGGATAAAAATGGACTCTCTGCTTAGCTTATTGAACAGACCATCAAATGCCACTCCTCCAGGACAAGAAGCAGTGTGCACCACAGGTAGGTCAGAACACCCCAGCACTTCTACAAACAGCATTCCCCCAAAGGAGTATCAATCGTTGCAGCTAACCAGTGTTTTCCCATCAAAAGCATCATAACTCATTTAACATTGAGAGTATTTTTAAAAATCCTTTTTCCTAGATTAGAAAAACAATAGTTGTTTCTTTTTCTTTTTATTTCAGCAGGGTTCCAGATAATAAAAAGACTGATAACTAAGGCAGTAGATTTACTTTTGCTATGCCACCCTAGATTATGAAAAAGTATAATTATATGCAATTAAAAAATGAACCGTATTTCTTACCCGAGTGAAGTTTTAAAAGTCATTATGAATCCATTAGCTCAGCAGACCCTACAAATGGCCTTCACTACTCCGGACTTCATTTAAATTTACAATGGAGAGACGTAAATTTTTTCCCATATCTATGCTGTGTGTGTGTGTGTGTGTGTGTGTGTGTGTGTGTGTGTGTGTGGTGTTCACCCCCCTCTGCTACCACAGAGTGTCTAGACATTCATCTTACGTGCTAAGACCATGTTCTCAGTATTGAAGTTGCTGTATTCTTCCAGTCACATGGCTCATAATAGTTCACTTTGGGAGCCTGCCTGCTGGGAAACTGAGGGACGACCTTAGACTTCTAACTTATCCTTGTCCCCCACCTTTGCTCCTATAGGCAGTAATTCAGCCCTTAAATGCCAACAGCACCGGATGAGGTCATGATTGCCATGTAGCCCTTTGGACCACGCTCTGGTTCCCTCCTCTCCTCTGGCTCCATCAGTCTAAGTTGTCCCAGCAAATTTGCTTATGGCTGGTTTACTGTGGAGTTATTAGTTGCCTCACTTATCCAGATAATTACCTAGTGTGATGGAAGCTTTATCTGTTCAGACTACCAGGGACAATGCATACAGGAGAACTGATCTAGATAATTCAGACACCATTCATGATTTTATTTCAATTGAGCCTTCATGTTGGACAAGAAGTTGTAATTATGGAAAATTTCATTTGCGTTCAAATAATGGATCATACCCATAAAACCTTTTTTTCTTGTTTCTCAATGTTGGAATCATCCTCAGTGTCTCTCTTAGCAATAGCCCAGGAGTTATAGTTAAAACAAAACCAAAAACATCCCTCCAAACCCTATACCACCTTCTTTTATTTAACTGGCCACACTGTCACTTATCTCTCCAGCTTCCCCTGTGTTTTGCCTCGTGACATTAGAGCCTTCAGTAGTGCCTCCAAGTTAGGCCAATAATCAGAATCACCTGGGAAGCAATTTTTTAAAATACAGATGAATCATAACCTAGACTTACTGAATCAGAAGTTCTGGAAGAAGGCCTTAGGAATCTGCCTTTAATTTACTCTGCAGGTGTTTCCTGGCAGCCAGCCCAGTGTGGTACATAAACTGACATTTATATCACTCCAGTCTGGAGCACGTGCTGGGCACACTCAGGTAGATAAGAGGGAAGGCCTAATCTCTGCTCATTTTCCTACTCTCTCCTCTTTATCCTTTTTCAGTCTTCGGGTACCAGCCTGGATGAACAAGTGTCCCAGGACCAGGACCAGAACCAGACACCTCCAACTCTGCAGCATTCCCCAGGCAGGTCGGATGGAGGTGGCTGCCTCCCTGGGGAAGACGGTGGGCTTCCCAGGTGTCTGTCTCAGCGCACCTATAATTGCTCAATGGACACAAGCTTCCCCCTGGTTATTTTCCAATTTGTAGATGTTCTAGTTCCATCATGCACTTAATTCACCACAAGCCACCAGCAAGTGACTTAAAAATGAAAATCCTGCAGCACTCCAAACGGGAAGACGATGAGACAAGGGGTCTCTGCCAAAGTGAAAAGAACAAAGGGCTAGAATTCGACAGAAACTAGCCTTTCACGCCAGCTTTGCCAACTTCCAGGGCTGGAGCCTTACAGGAGTCTCTTCAGCTTTCCTGGCTTCAGTTATTTTCACCCAAGTAATAAAAAGTGTTGGACCAGGGCTTCCCTGGTGGCGCAGTGGTTGAGATTCTGCCTGCTGATGCAGGGGACGTGGGTTCGCGCCCCGGTCTGGGAGGATCCCACATGCCGCGGAGCGGCTGGGCCCGTGAGCCATGGCCGCTGAGCCTGCGCGTCCGGAGCCTGTGCTCCGCAACAGAGAGGCCACAGCAGTGAGAGGCCCGCGTACCACAAAAAAAAAAATAAAAAAGTGTTGGGCCAGATAATATCTAAATTTCCTTCTGGTTCAAGTACTCTGTAATATAACACAGTCCAAGGGAGCTCCGTATACATTCCTCCAATGATTAATACTTTTACACTTTCCATAACTTAAGAGCTTTATAACTGTAATCAAGTTATTAATCTCTTTGAGACTTAGTTTACTCCTTAATAAAAATGGAGTCACAGCATTATCAAGCAAATAGTTGAGTAAGGATTAAATAATACCCGCATCTAGAACACCTACTGCCAGGTCTGGCCCATGGTGAGCACTGGGTACCTGTTACATGATGTCATCATCATCATCATCATCATCATCATCATCATCACCACCACCACACAATCTCCAGTGTTCCCAAGGGCCTGATTAACACTGGCCACTGTATCACCCTGTCAAGGTAACAAAGTGACCTCAAGAACCTGGTGACAAAGAATCAGTTACCTTGGATTGAGAAAACAGGGGTTTACACATTCTGTAAAAGCCCAGGTCCCACTCCCTCCCCTGCTCTCCCAGCTAGAGAGGGTCACTCAAGTACCATGAAGTGGCAGCCAGTCAGGGACAGTGACCTGCATTCATCCTGGGAGCCGTGTGGCCTGCACCAGAGGGTGTCTTGTATATTGTTTTAATGAATGGGGTCCTTCAGCGGAAGGGAGTCTCAGGTCTCCCCTGGCTCTCTCTGTGTGGCCCCTCCTAGAGCAAGGACACTCCCTGGGGGCTCTCCTTGAGACCTCAGGGCTTGCAGGGAGGCAGCCTCCTCCTCGGGGCTTGTTGCTCTCATGCAACCTGGTCTTGCTTCTCTGTCCCTGAGCATCTCAAAGCCAAGCTGTTTGTAAACTGTCCCCACCCAATGGCGCTGTTCCCCGGGCTCTGCTCATTAACATGCAGGCAGTAAAGTAGGCAGGGGCGCCGATTTGTCATATTAAGGAGGCTCTAATGCTGTGGAGAGGAACATTAAAAGATTTTATTCTAAGATATTCCCTCCAACCTCCCACCTACTACAGACTAAGTCTCTTGGGACAAGGCTCTGCTCCGGCACTCTCATTTGCAGATCTCTGATAAATGTTCCCATCACTGTCATGGACCCTGGTGCTTCTCCACTGGGCCTTTCTCTTGGGGGTCTCGGGGGTTGGCTGCCTTTGGGCCTTGAGCAGCCTTCACGGTAAGACATTCATCTTCATCCTCTCCCTCCTCTCACTCCCAGTGAAAGCTGTGTCTCAGTGAGGGATGGAGATTCCATCTCTGCCACAGAAAGCCTCACTCCTGGAACTAATCACAGCTTTTCTCTGCCCCTCTCGGCATGATCTGATATCATATCACCATCATCATCAAAAGAAGCCCCTTTACAGACTGCACTGTACACACAGAATTGCCTAGACATATACGACTTTGCCTCTTAGGCACTTGCGAGCACAGTGACACAGTGCCATGGAGTACGAGTGAGGACGAGCCCAGGGCGAGATTAAATCATGGACCGAAAGCTAAATGAACCGCAGGCATCAATACTGAATACATTTCTGAGCGTGAGTGCCATGTGGAGTGGAAGGCTGGGAGGTGGGCACGACCACAGGGTCAGGGGGGACCAGAATGACTGATGTAAGGGGTCAAGGGCAGGCAGGTCCTCTAAGGGGAGCATTAAAGAGCCATCTCCATAAGTGAAAGGAAGGCGGCCGCGTTCCCCTTTGTTCTCTTTGTTTCATTAACATCCTGTTGCGGTGAGTGAAAACCAAGTGGGGAAATGGCCAAGTCTCAAGGTTTGGGGGATACACTGTCACTGGATTCAGGCTGGTGGGGACTTCATTTGGATATCGAGGGCCAGGCCAGAGAACTTTGTCCAGGGCTCACCGTGAGGAAAGAGTCGCGCTCCAGGTGGGCAGGAGGAAGATGAGAGCGTGAACCAATTTTTCTTGGAGGGGACAGGGCGCCTTTGCCATTGAAACCTTCCAGAAGAGGCAGCGCTCAGGTGGGCTCCATGGGAGACAAGGCACGACTCTGAGACCAGAGCGGGGCAGCCCAAGGAGGGAGCCCACACCCTCCACCGCCTCCAACACCTGCATGCTTGGGGGGCACACACTGGCCTCCCGGGGCTCCTGTCTCCGTCTCCATCTGGGCTGGAGCTGAGTTGGAGGACAACCCACTTCCCTCCTCCCTGGCTCCCGGAGCTGCTAATTCATAGTTGCATCAGCTTTCATTTGGCTAACAGCATGCAGGATTGTCAGACATTGGCTCTGACCAGATTTAATCTGCAGGCTATGTTCTGCCCTCTTTCCACTTGCCTTTTATTCGAGATGCTGCTGAAGAGATTCATGGGATGGGTGGAGCCAAGTCCCGTCTGGGATGAAGAGCTCCAGCCTTCCAGCTGTGCCCACCTCACGGGTCCACTCCAATCAAGGACGGGGGCCCTCGCGACTCCCTCTGCTCTGAAACAAGTTAAATCTCACTGACACACCCTGTCTGCCTCGAGTCCTCCATTATGCTTCACTTTTGGTTTTCTTTTCCGATGATAAAACTGCTTTGACACGTGCTCAGATTCTCAGGGCCCCGCTCTATGCAGCCCCCGTCCCCGCCTGGCCACAGTCCAGTGTGATTTTTGTCATGACAAAGCCACTGCCATCCTTCTCGAGCATCCCAGCATCTAGAGCTCTTCAGCGACGTGTCAGCAACCTTCAGCCACAAGTGTGGATCTGACACGGCTGGCTGTGTCTGCGGCATGAGGACACCTCCGCTTATTTCCTGGAGGGACCGAGGAAGGAGTCCTACACTTTCTTTCTTCACCTTCCTTCCAGCCAGCACTGCCGTCCTGTTGAAAAAAGTCATTTTTCCCCAGTCTCCACAAGGTCCCTGGAAGAATGTGGCCTGGGGCCTTTCAGTATCAGTTCCATCTGTACTTGCAATTGAGCAAATCTTCAGATACATTCCCCCAAGCTGTGCGGAAACAGATCTCAGGATTACGCTGGTGCCTTTGGGGAAAGCTGCTCACCTTCCTCCACCCTAAGAGCCTCATTAGACACACAACAGATGTACCCCTCCTCTGCTGGGTTCCCAGACTTAAGCCTTCCCACCTTCTTAGGGCAGCTGGAAAGAGGGGGGACAATTCCAGGCAGGTCACCATCAAGATGGTGACAACAATAAGCATGTTGATGACTATAAATTCTGCAGTTTCAAGCTTCTGTTAGTGCTTTATTTTAGAGTTGCTTTATTGGAATTAATCATTGCAACCAGGTTGATTATATTCATCACCTGAGGTCCATTAAGGACCTCTAATAGCTTTCAGCTATTAGAACTTCCCTAAAGTTCTATTCATTCATGGGTTCATTCATTCATTCATCAAATACCTATTGAGTACTTGTCATGTATACTTTGGCCTAGGGTTCCCCGGATTGAAGTTCCGAGGGAACGGGATGGAGTCAACCAGGCTGGAAGGGAAGTGAGACCACATGCTTCCTGGATGCATGTACCCCACACACCCTTCTCACTTGTCCCCCCACAGTCACCATATCTTCTCTTTCCTGATTACTTTTTCTATGCAGATTCCCTTTGATCCACCCAGCACATCAGCCATAAAAAGTAGGGATGTGCCATCTAAGGAGAATTACCACTTCCCTCCCCAAGCGGCACTGACCTCTTTCATCTGACTCCTGGCACTCCTCATGTGCCCTTCCCACAACCTATGGTGACAGCTGCTAGGTGATGCCTCTTCAAATCTCAGATCCTGAGCTGGGTGCTTTAGAAATTCAGATCAAATCAGGAAGCCTAACCAGAACTGCCAAGAATTCTGAACCAGAACGAAGGAACCCAGAGCCCTCCAACTGGGGCTCAAACACCCCCTGTGAGGACAGAAACCTGGAGCATAGACTCGAGCTGCATTTCTTCCCCTGAAATGATGGTATAGACCCTGAAACTGCAAAATGAAGTCACATCTTAGGCAGTAGCCTCCAGGCTCTACAACTGGCCAGCCACCCTTGTCCCCCAGAAGGGAAGATCTGGTTGACATGACATGCTACCACGTTGGGAGCTGCAAGACCTGGGCTGTAGTTCTGATTTGGTCCTCATGTACTGGGTCACCCAGCCCAAACCAACTAACCTCTCTGGGCCTCAGCTTCCTCGTTAATAAAATGCCATTCTGCTTTAGTTATAATATTTATATATTGTCAGAAAAGGATCTATAGGCTATGCCTATAAAATCTACAGGCTAGACTAGATGTTCAGTAAGGTGACTTTCCACTCTGAAGCCCTACAAATTAATTGATTCATTTATTTAATGTATCTTGAAAACATGTTTTATGTCACTCATAATCATAAGAGCTCACAAAATATGTCCCAGTAATCATAACAGGAAGGACATCACTTAGATAATAAGATTAAATGACTACAGAAAATCAAACACTTGGATATCCTACTAATATGTGTAATAATAAGAATTGTTATTATTAATGTTACAGTTATTATCCATCAGGCAATACATTAAATGTTCCATGTGGGTTTTGCAATTTATCTGGACAAAACAACCATATAAGGTAGGTATTATTGTGCACACATTGTTCAACCAAGGTTTACTGTGTGATTAGGATGTGGTAGCCCTTGTACTAGGTACCTGGTATCATGTCTCCAGGCGTAGAGGGGTTGACTTCCCAACCACAAAGTTAGCAAGTGGCAGAAAGAATCTAGTTGGCCAGGGTCCACAGACCAAGCTCTTAAGTGCTAACCATCCTACCTTCCTCAGCTTTGTTTGGTGATCTCCATACTGTCAGCCAAAGCCGGTGTTTTCTGAGTCAACAGCTTACTCACTTCCATGGTCCTTTGCCCACTCAGCATCTCGCACATGGGAGCTAACCTTCCCCACCGCCGTCCTCTACCTATGAAGTACCCACTTTGTATTCTCCCTCTTTCACTGGTTCTCATTTTCAACTGCCACATGCACACTGCTATTTTCTTCTTGTCTTCCACTCTTTGCTCTTTCCTTCACCTCTCCTATAACTCTGTAAAATAGCTGTGAATTGGCTAAACTGAAGGACTCTCCCATGGTCTGATTCTAGAGGCACAGACTATGAACTCCTTTGAAAAGAGGAGCCACACATCATAGAACCCAGAGCAGCAGCAGAACTAGGGAATTCCAGAGCAACGTTCAATGAAGCTGGGAGTGTGGGTGTCTTGGCATGTTTCGAGACCGGATGGCCTCTTTCTATCCTCAAACCACATTCGACTGGACAGTGTAGTGAAAAGAGAAAGCATGAATAGCAACTGAGTTGACTTAAACACGTACACAGTACATACAAACACCTTTTCAAGATAAAGATCTCTGGGTCAGGTTATCACATGTCACGTAAGAGGTGATACGGCAGATGATGGAGAGATGGGTCTCTATGGATTGGGACACCGTGGCTCTTCAAGTCACCTAAAGAAATCTGGAAATGTCATTTCATAATGCACAGCATCATCCTAGTGAGTTCTTCAAAATAACGACTTGCTCTTTCAGGCCAATGTGATGTCAGTGTCGTCTTTGAGCCTAGTCTAGATGGTGACTCTTAGAAGCTGTGTGGGTCAGGAGGCACGATGCTAGAACTGAAGTGAACCAGCCCTCACTTCCCATGAGGCTGTGAAATGCTGTTTGACAAAACATGGCATCAGATTCCACCTATGAGTGATATTTCTGCAACTAATATATTTGTAGATCAACTACATGTCAATTTTTCTTTTTAATGGCACCAGGCTCTTCAAGAGTTAACTCAGACATCCCAACTGCAGCTTAGCTCCCCCAAACTCCAATAGAGCCCATGATTTCATAAGAGGTGTTAAATATGAATCGTTCATTAAAACACATATTATTGGATGTTTAACTACCGTGTAATTGATTTTCTATCTAGTGCCTAGTGGTTAACCCTCAATAAATGCTTTTTGTAATCAACTTAAAGTATAATACCTACCACACTTGATATCTTTCTCCTTTGATTTAATAAGAAACCAATTCTGTATTACTGAAATCATACTTGATCATATAAAAAAAAAATGGTCAAGTTTTTAAGAACGGCATAAGAAAGACTCTCTGACGTGAACCCGTCCCCCTTTATAGAAGGATTTCAGTTCAACTGAGAGCTTGGGGGGACCTGGATGCCGTTCTGATCATTGTGATGTCAGCTAAGGTCCAGGTATCTCAAAGGCTACGCTCACAGCTAGCAGAAACCCAGGTTTACAGTCCAGTGTCTGACAGATAACACAGCTCTTCCCCAGGGTTGTGAGGTCCAGAAAGCTAGGAGGCATTTTTGGCTTCCAAAGAACAACGAAAACAATTAAGTATTAACATGCATGTAAAAGACCCATGGGTTTCAAGTTTCCTTCTTCAGAACTTTGCCCAATGCTGTTTCTCTCTTTCTTCAAAGCGCTCCTAGAAATCCTACCTCCTGGGGGTGCCCGCCTTGACAGGATGGGAGGAAAAGGTAACTGGCCCCATTCATGGTGTAACCAAACTGGGGAAATGTTTTGTTCAACTCCAGGGAGGCAGAGGCCTGGGGGCGGGACAGCAACTCAGAAGTGAGAGTGGGGGATGTGAGGGAGGAGACACTGCCAGCTGGTCCTCACAAACCCTAATGTGTTCACAGAATCCCCAACCCTTCCAGCCTCCAAAACCCACTCGCATAGACACACATTCTGTAAACATCGCAGAGCTGAGTGAATAATGAATGAACTAATACATATAAAGCTCTCAGCAAAGGCACAGTGCAAGTGCCGAAAATATTAGCTATTACTGGTTTTCTCCATTAATGTTTATTATTCTACAGCGAGATTTGTAATTCATTTAATTTCCTTACTACTATTGAGAGGAATATAATACCTTGATTAATTGATTGTTTGATTCATTTCTTTCCTTAGATAAATTCCTAGATGTGAATTTGCTGGCTCTGTAGGTATGATTTTTGGTGAGCTTCAGACATATAACTCAGTCTCTCTGGAAGTGCTGTATGGAAGCAGTGTATGAGCTTAATGGGTACCATGGATTAGATATCTTTGTAAGGTGGTAAGTATTCTGTCAGAAGAAGCTAGCAAGAAGCAGCAGAATGACTCTTTTTTTAAAAAGTCGAAGTATAGTTGATTTACAATGTTGTGTTAATTTCTGTTGTACAGTAAAGTAATTCAGTTTTACATATATATATATATATATATATATATATATATATATAAGAATGTGTGTGTGTATATATATATATATACACACACACATTCTTTTTCATATTATTTTCCATTGTGGTTTATCACAGGATATTGAATATAGTTCCCTGTGCTATACAGTAGGACCTTGTTGTTTATCCATTCTATATATAATAGTTTGCATCTGCTAACCCCAAACTCCCAATCCAACCTTCCCCCACCCCTCCCCCTTGGCAACCACAAGTCTGTTCTCTATGTCTGTGAGTCTGTTTCTGTTTCATAGATAGGTTCATTTGTGTCCTATTTTAGGTTCCACATATAAGTCATATCATATGGTATTGGTCTTTCTCTTTCTGACTTACTTCACTTAGTAGGATAATCTCTAGGTCCGTCCATGTTGCTGAAAACGGCATTATTTCATTCCAGAATGACTCTTAATTGGATCTGCTATAAAGGGAGTTTAGTGATTTGTAGGCAGTTGGACTCCCACGTCCCTTCTAGTTCTTAATTTTTATGATTCTGATTCTTCTGGAACACTGAAATGGTGATGTACACACATCTTCACATGTAGAGTGACATAAAGCTATAGTTCAGACTCAAACCCTAACAGGCTGCTAAGCATCCTCCCTGGATGCACTCACCCTTGGAGCTCAAAGGCTGAATGTGTCCTCATTTAGCCTGTGATAAGTCAGAAAGAGAAAGACAAATACCATATGATATCACTTATATGTGGAATCTAAAATATGACACAAATGAACTTATCTATGAAACAGAAACAGACTCACAGACATAGAGAACAGACTTGTGGTTGCCAAGGGGGAGGGGTGGGGGAAGGTTGGATTGGGAGTTTGGGGTTAGCAGATGCAAACTATTATATATAGAATGGATAAACAACAAGGTCCTACTGTATAGCACAGGGAACTATATTCAATATCCTGTGATAAACCACAATGGAAAATAATATGAAAAAGAATGTGTGTGTGTATATATATATATATACACACACACATTCTTTTTCATATTATTTTCCATTGTGGTTTATCACAGGATATTGAATATAGTTCCCTGTGCTATACAGTAGGACCTTGTTGTTTATCCATTCTATATATAATAGTTTGCATCTGCTAACCCCAAACTCCCAATCCAACCTTCCCCCACCCCTCCCCCTTGGCAACCACAAGTCTGTTCTCTATGTCTGTGAGTCTGTTTCTGTTTCATAGATAGGTTCATTTGTGTCCTATTTTAGGTTCCACATATAAGTCATATCATATGGTATTGGTCTTTCTCTTTCTGACTTACTTCACTTAGTAGGATAATCTCTAGGTCCGTCCATGTTGCTGAAAACGGCATTATTTCATTCCAGAATGACTCTTAATTGGATCTGCTATAAAGGGAGTTTAGTGATTTGTAGGCAGTTGGACTCCCACGTCCCTTCTAGTTCTTAATTTTTATGATTCTGATTCTTCTGGAACACTGAAATGGTGATGTACACACATCTTCACATGTAGAGTGACATAAAGCTATAGTTCAGACTCAAACCCTAACAGGCTGCTAAGCATCCTCCCTGGATGCACTCACCCTTGGAGCTCAAAGGCTGAATGTGTCCTCATTTAGCCTGTGACAAAAGAGAGAGATTGCCCAGGCAGCGTGCTGTTGTTAGACAAATAGGAATCCTCTTCTCAAAGGGCATTCTCTTCTGCATAGTGAGTGGGAAGCTCTCAGTATTTAGGACACATCTCTAAAATAAAATTCAGTGGCCACCAAATGACTCAGTGTAGGAGCCTTCTTTCTGCAAGAGAGGAGGGCTGCTAAGAATGGCAGGAACCACCCACAGATGGTCTGGGTACCAGTTGCATCAACAGATGCATACACAACACAGTCCTCTTCTCTGAAGCAACCAGCCAAGCTCACATCGAGTTCTCCACTGTGTACATTCAAACCAAAATAAATAATCCAAGAAAATCTGCACAAGTCTGTGTGTTTGGGGTCCAAGATAATTCAGGCAATAGGCCCAAGAGGAATTTAAGATATTTGGCCACATTTTTCTTCTTCCTTTTGGTTTGTTATTTGTGGAAACCTAAGCATTAGATCACTTTCCAGCTTTAAAATATACAAGGATACTCAGTGCCGTAACACCAAGGCTAATGGCTGGTGGTTAAGAGCCTTCAGAATCTGACTCTGCGCACTTAACTAATTTCACGTCTCATAAATGCTCCAGCTCAACCAGACTAGTTTCCTCATTACGGCCAGCTTTGTCCATCATTCATTCTTATTTCTACCTTCAGGTCTCTACTTAGGCTTGGTGCATTAAAAAGAAGCTTACACTTTCCTCCTCCATGTAGGAATACACATCCTTCTCTAAGGTCAAGCTGGTAATGAATGCCTTTGCCTGGTGCTGATTAGGGCTGGTCCCTCTCTTCTCCCATCTGCCATTGCACAGTTGAGGGTAGGGGTGGGGAACCATCCATCTGCATACTTATCTTAGGAATTCCGGGAAGCTAGGACCAGTTACATTTGCACAGAGCACCTAAACACCTTGGTAGAAAAGTGATGAAGCAGATCTGGGCTGAATGACCTCTTGGGGAACAAAGATCGACCTTCACAAATAAAGGGGAGTTTCCAAGACCAGCTCAGAGAGAGAATTCCTGTCCCACGAGAGCAGAGAAGTTACTCAGAGATAGGAAACAGTTCTAAGCTAGGTATCCTGTTCAGAAAAACCAGTTACTAGATAGCAGAGAAAAGTATTCCCAAGTTTAAAACAATATGTCAGCATTTGAATCACCTTTGGCAACACCCTAGAATCATGTTCCCAGATACTTGGGTTTGGGATGGGTGTGGACGGGAGTGTTTACTATATCGTCCCTATTCTGAACATCCTGAACACCCTTAGTTTCAGTAAAGGGGTGATTTCTTCCCTGTGGGCTTGGTCTGGAAGAGCTCTGTGCACAGAGACATTCAGCTGAGCACTGAAGGAAGGGTAAGTTTTAAATAAATGGAAAAATAGAGAGTTCCCCACTTTGAGAAAAGCTGGTGTCTTTTCTTGGACAGATCATCTTTGAGATGTACACACAGATAGATTCACTCGGCTTTAGTAAGAAACATAGGCATGATTATGGACTTAGGCCTTCAGAACCCCCCAAAGAAGGAAGTCAGCTCCCTATATAGTTTGATTCTGAAAACTTGTCAGAAGAAGAATCGAGAATTCTGGTGACCAACAGAATGTTGAGGGCACATTCTGAACCTGATTCACAGGGAGATATGACCTCTGGCTGGTTGCATAAACTCCAGGAACCTAAGTGACCTTATCTGTGACAACAGGGCTAAGATCTTGTAGGGTTGCGGTGAAGACTAAAAGCATTTAACAAAGGGTAGCTATTTACAGAGAAGAGTTTAGCATCCAGTTGTTAAAGTGATGCTGGAGTTAGAAGAGTGGACAGAGCAGAAGCCACAAGTTTAGCAGTTAGTTGTCCACACAGAAGATGGAGGGACTCTGTGGTGCCATGAGAATAGCTGAGCTCCCTGCGAGAGAGGAAGGAGATGAACAATGAAAATACCAGAGATAGATAGATAGATAGAAAGATAGATAAGATAGACCAACAGTTAGAGAGATAGATAACAGACAGACAGATAGATAATAGAGAGATAGATAGGTAGATCGACAGATAGACAGATGGATAGACAGATAGATCGATAGACCAATAGATAGACCAATAGATAGACCGATAGATAAATAGCTAGATAGATAGATAGAAAGATAGATACATAGATAGATAGATAGACTGACAGATAGACTGATAGATAGATATAGACCGATAGATGGTAGATAGATAGATAGATAAACAGATAGATCTGATGACTCATCTTTAAGGTTAGGAAAGAAACAAACGAGCAGTTAAGGAGAAATTAGGAAAGCTGAACCAGTAAAGGGACTTAGAAGCCAAGAAAGAATCTTCAGGAAGAAGTTGAAGTATGGTTAAACGCAGCACTTTCAAAGCAAGGAGACTAAGGAAAAGCCAGTGGGTTGGGTGATTATGCAAATGCGGGAGGAGGAGCAATGTCGTAAACTTCCTTGAGAATCTTCTCTCTAGTGGGGTAGGTGCCAAAGATCAGTGATGGATGGGGAGCCCCAGCTAGGCAGGTCTGTGGTGAAGCCTGGGAAGATGTATTATTTAAAGACTCCATGGGTGATTTTGGTGATAGATTTGAGAATCACTGCCTTAGGCCATGTTTAAAGTAATTTGGCTATAAAAGGTTGAAAAATATATAGGAGATAGAGAAGCACTGAGGGTTTAAAAACAGATGGAGTTTTGTTTATTTGTTTATGACCTAAATGCTTTGACAATACATGACCTGTAGAAAAGGAGATCAAAGATGCAAATGCGGGTCAGGTAACCAGGGATGGTGTGATTGTGTATTAGTTTCCTATTGGTGCTATAACAAAGGACCACAAATTCAGTAGCTGAAAACAACACCAATTTATTGTCTTACAGTTCTGGAGGTCAGAAGTCGAAGATGGCTTGGCAGGGCCGGGTTCCTTCTGGAAGCTCTGGGGGCGAATCTATGTCCTTTTCCAGCTTCTAGAGGCTGACTGCATCCTTTGCTCCGGATCCTGCATCACTCCTACCTCTACTTCTGTTGTCACGTCCCCTTCTCTGACTCTGTCCCTCTTGCCTCTCTATATAATGACTCTTGTGATTACCTTGGGTCCAACCACATAATCCAGGATAATCTCCCCATTTTAAAATCCTTTACCAAATCTCATCTGTAGAGTTGCTTTTGATGTGAAAGGTAAGATATTCACAGCCTTCAGGATTAGGCATGGACATCTTTGGGAGCCATCATCTATTTGCCATAAGAGGTAAATAAAGCACAGGTTCTGAGAATAGCCACGGGAGAGAAGAACCACATGTACCTTTTGCTTTAAGACAAGATAGAAGTAACAGAAAAAGCCTAATAATCCAGAGACCTGAGGTTAAAAAGAGAGGCGCGTGCATCAACAGAAACGCTTTGAGCATTTGATAATGGACGCTCATATTTTTGGATTTTCTCTCTAATTAGAACATAAGCTTCAGAGGGGCAGAAACCATGTCTTACAATTTCCAATTTATTGCCCATAGCACCTGGCTTACTGCAGAATACACAGTAAATGCTCAATAATGCCTTACTGCCCAGCATGAGTGTTGGCACAAGGAGGAAGTTATGAGGTGTCGGCTACTGGTGGATGGATGTCTTCTACTTAGGAGTGGCTCAGAGAGTAGTAGACAATCCTGAACAAGAAGATTTTGTTGTGTCAGGGGACTAGGATCTGAGGCCAAGTTCTCAGTGAGGAACGCATCCTACCTCTTCCTCATGATGGAAGGGCTGATAGCATCTGAGGTGTGAAGACAGCTGTCCCCATCATTAGGTTGGCATATGAGACATTGGAAACAAAGCAACCAGAAAGCAAAGCAAACCAAACCTCTGAGTGATGGAAGGAACTGCAAAGGGACTGGTCCCATCAATCCCTCAGAGAGACAGAATCGGCTGACAGCTTGCCGGCCATCTTTTCTACTCCACTGAAATCTACAGCAGTGAACTCACCTTGAGGAAAGAAGCCATTGACAAAAGGAAAAAGGAAAGAAGAACTGAAACTGTGCTTTAAAAAAAGGCCAACCGTGGGCTTGAGGCTCAAAATGAGCTTGGACCAATATGTATGCATTTATCCCATATATATTTGTCCTGGAAAAGGTTGGAAAAAGATAGGGACTAGAGGAAGAATGAGGGTTTAAGAACAAATAGAGTTTTGTTTATTTGTTTATAACTTGAACACGTTGATAGTTCAAAGAGAAGAGCTTGTAGAAAAGAGCAAAGATGCAAATGTGACTTAAATATACACACACCCACACACACTTCAGAGAGCGAGCGAGAAATAGTCACAAATCTACTAAGTATGATAAGACAAAAAGGCTGATTGCTGAAAGAAAATAATCAAATTTGTCACCAATGTTTCACAAAAGAGTAATTCTTACACTTTCAAACCACAGGCTGGCAGGAAATAATTTTTGTGATTTCTGCCTCTCAGAGGTCTCTCAAACAGCTTTTGTGACATCCTGTTTTCATATAAATTCAGCAGTGACTTTTGCCTGGTGTTATTACTTGTTTGGGTTTTTCTCTGCCTGCCACAGGCTTATTTATGTTATCCTGATTTAGATCTTTTCTTTCCCCTTTTCTTTCCCCCTTTCTTTCTTTGCTGAGGCTGGGTTTCACAGCACAATCTGCTGAATGGTGTATGACAAGATGCAGGTCTGTCAGGCGTATACGTGTGTGTGTGTGTGTGTGTGTGTGTGTGTATGTGTGTGTGTGTGAAGAGTCTAAATTCTCACCAGGGGCTGTGACTATCTCTTGTATCTTAAGTCATTCCTCAAGGTTTCCAAATGAGGGGGACAGAGGTGTTGAGATCATCCCCATAGGTACCAGAGGATGAAGATAGCCATTGCCTGCACTCGAGTGAGGATGAGAGAGGAATTCGGGAAGTTCATATCAGGTCTCTCGAAAAAAGTCTGCCTCAGATTTGACATTTTATTTTATGGCCACATTAGAATTCAGACATATTTTGTGCTATTATAGCTGATTGATTATTTATCACTTCAATGGAGAACATACTGATTTACTTAATATTCATCGTTATAATGTAAAGATCTACAAATTATAAATTGTCTGGGGGCTCAGAACTGCTTCTTTCTGCCTTGCCTTTCTCGTGGTCTCCTATCTATCTCCCACCCCCATCCCCACGTGCCCCTCCAGCCCTTTATACAATAGTCTCCCCTCATCCTGGGGGATGCATTCCAAGACCCCCAGTGGATGCCTGGGACTTCAGATGGTACCAAACCCTATATAGACTACGTTTTTTCCCATACATATATACCTATGACACATTTTAATTTATAAATTAGGCACAGTAAGAGATGAACAACAGCTAATAATAAAATAGAACATTTAAGCAGTATACTGCATTAAAAGTTACGTGAATGTTGTCACTCTCTCTCAAATATCTTGTACAAATTTAATGCCTTTTCTATCTTAAATAAGCACTTATCATGCACTGTGGTCCTAACTTTTGCAGTTCGAGGTGTGACAGTAAAACTAGCATGAGTTTCTTTTCCTCCTTCATAATTTCATGGACAGAAGATTCATTCTTACCATAGATCTTAGTAATCTCAGCATTCGAGTTTTTCTTTCCTTATTACATCAAGAACTTTTACCTTTTCATTTAAAGGTAGTACGTTACAGCTTTTCTTTGGTGTATCCGGATTGCCAGCATCACTCCTCTCACACTTTGGGGCCTTTATTAAGTAAAATAAAGGTTACTTGAATGCCAGCACTGTAATACCTTGACAGTCCATCTGATAACCGAGATGGCTACCAAGCAGCTAACACATGTGCTGGACAAAGGGATGAGTCACATTCAGGGTGAGACAGAGCACGACAGCCTGAGATCTCATCACGCTACTCAGAACGGCATGCAACTTAAAACTTACGAATTGTTTATTTCTGGAATTTTCCGTTTAATATTTTCAGGCTGCAGTTGACCGTGGTAATTGAAACCAAAGAAAGTGAAACTGCAGATAAGTGGGGAACCACTATACAGGCCGGGTAGAGTGGATGGTCCAGAAAGGATGGTCCTTGCCTGTCCGTGAAGGAGGGGAGACAGTCTTCTCAACTCAGCTCAAACCTCATAAGACAGCTTGATTCACAACATTACATTTCAACCTAGGAGGCCACGTAGTTCAATCTCCTGGGCGGTTCATTTGAACAGTCATATTGAGAGCCTACACTGGTGGGCTGCATCCCTGTAGATGGACGGCCTGGCTCACCCCTGAACCACTCTGTCAGAATGTCCCTTCCCATAAAAGGCAAAAACGGGTCTCCGGGTGCACTGTCATCCTGTAAGCGACCCATGTAACGGACGCAAAAAAGAAGAGTAAACTGAGACACATCACGTAGGAACCAGCCCTGTCTTTTGCTTCCCCCTCATTGGCACATCTAAACATGCTTGATATAACTATGGTATATGTGCCTTAACTCAGCTGAAGCTGAGAGGTGGGCAGGGGCAGGGGACTGACCCGCTCACTATGCTGGCCTTGCTCTGATTACATTAGAACCCAGTGAGCCGTGTCTGTCCAAGGGGACACTGCTTCAGGCACGTGGCATTTCGCTGTGGTCTTCCCGCTGAAGTTGGTTTGAAGCATGAATTAGGGGAAGGGACCAGAAGGGTAAGGAGGTAACGTAGGAGATGGAACAGTGGAAAGCGCGTTGCTTTAACACCTAAAGAAAGCATTCCTTAAGCAAAAGCAATTGCTTTGAAAGCAATTGACAGAAAGCTGGCTTAATCCTTGTTCTGGAGATACTTAACAGCTGCCTGTGGTTTTTAATTAATACACTGCGCTCCCTAACAAAGGGGAGAGGTCTGGAGAGCATTAACAGAGTTATTTACCCAAGCCGAGGAAAGCACTTTGGAGGAAATGCCCGGGCTGCCGGGGGCGGGGTTGCTGGATCTGCCTCTGCCCTCCCTTCCCTGTGTGTCAAGGCCCCAGGGTGGTCCTATGTGGCCCCCGGAAGGAAGGAAGGCCGTCCTGCCATTTGGGTAGGCCAGGGAAACCTCCCTCACTTCACGCAGTCCATGCCTTCCCTACGTAATGCATTCACTCATTCCACAGGTATTTATTGAGTAGCTGCTACACCCAGAGCAGACACAGTGTCTATAAACGAGGAACTATATTTGTATCAAAGGCTTGATCTAGGTGCTGAGGCTTTAACAGGTATTAAAACAAACATGATACTCATCCTCAGAAAACCTAGGTCTTGAGATGCGGTCAGGGTTGATATTCTGGATGGCCACACTGGGTTTTTAGCTGGTGTCCCTTGGGGTTGTGTCTGTTCTGGTTGGTCGGTGCCACTGATACTCCAGTTCTTAAATAGCTTGAATATTATCCTGTGATCATGAAATGAATGATCACACAAGTAAATGCAGGATGTAAAAAGTTCTATGAAGAAGGGGACATGCAACTATAGGTCCATGTTGCCCCAAGAGACACGTGCCAAGCCCACACGCCCACCCCATGCTGTGCTCTGTGCTGCCCTCAACCATCAGTTGATGGTTCCCACTGATGCTCACCGGCTCGCAAGTCCTGCATCCTGCCCCCACCCCTGCCCCACCCAGGCTGCTTCCCAGACTCCAGTCCGCCTCTCTGCTTCAGTGGTTCATCTGTCTTGCTCATTTTCCCATTTGTTCGTGAGTTCATTCATTCATTCATTCATCCATTCACTCATTCGCTCACTCGTCCAATGAGCAGTTGGCAGAGGCTGGGCATTGAGCTGTGCTCTGGGCACACGATGCCTCCTGGACGCTTCTGGGCACGGGGTCCGGCTCTCCTCTTCACCGTCCTGTGGCAGGATCTTTCTCTTTTGGTTAGTGAATCCCAAGTTAGAGTCATTCCATCTGACAAAATCTCTCCACATCTGACAATCCCCTTCTCCTCATATCTCCATCAGCCCATTTCCACATATCCAAGCATTTTAATGGCATATAGTTCCAGGGGGGAATCTCCAAATGAGAGAAAATTAGTGACTGTGCTTGTTGGGCTAAAGAAAACGACTGGAGGGGAAGTTTTCTTTAAGAATAGCCATAAGAAGCAGCAGCCCAAGGAGATGGGACTGCAATAAAATTGATGATTTTTGTTAGGGGTGATGGTGGGGGTGGATTATCAACCGCATTCTCTCCTCCTTGGAATGCGTCACAGTCATTAATTTGTTTAATTTATTTTTTGCCTCTTCCCTAGTGAAGCTGTCCAATTCACTGTCGGCCCACCCATCAGAACAAATTACACTTTGGAAATATCGAAATGCTTCAATTTTACATTAAATATAATAAGAAATCACAATGCACTCTTTTGGCCTGATGACTTCTTGCCAAGGATCTACAAGTACTTTTTACAATTGCTGCCAGGCAATTCTAGTTGTCATCCTTGGTGACACAGAGGCAGGAAAACAGGCCCACAACCACCAGGCCCCGTATTAATTTGTACTCATGTGGGTGCCTCGTGGGTGGTGTGCTTAATCTACTTCCTGTGTATATCGTCTGATTCTGCAATGCAATTACCAAGTCTTCAGAGCAGGGACCACCTTTGCCGCTTCTTTGGCGTCTCCCCACTGTGCCTCAATTAACCCCATCCTGGCCCAGCCAATGGCTGCTGCTGACTGATGAATTCACAGAGCTAAGCCCCAGGAAGACAGAGCTGGCCAGTGTTTCATGGAAGCCGGCCTTCCACCTTCCAGCCTCTGGGACTGATCTCAAGGCTCAGACGCTCATCTATCTCCTTCTTCCGACTCTCCTGCTTCTTCCTTATCATCAGCCGCTGCTCAGACTGTGGAGACTGCTCACTACTGCAGATCAATCTATCCTAAGGAACATCGCTCATTAATGATTACATTTCATTTTCAGAATGTTATCTTACTTGCGCAGATTGGAAACTGAAATGTCCAGGGGTTACACATATGGTATATATGGCTCTCTCAAGTCAGAGATTAATTGTCAAGTGTTAATTTTGAATTTTCTATGGCAAATGCTTGTCAAATGTTGCCAGGGGAAGGTGCGAGCTCAAACTTATCTTACCTGATGCTCAGCGTACCCGAGAACAGAGCCTCTAGCACTGCCAGCTCAGCACTTTCTGAGTCTGAGAAAAAGCACAGGCTGCAAAGAAAGGCTGGACCATGGCAATCTGGTGAGTTCTTGGATGAGAGGAGTTTCTAAGGCGTAGGAGGCAGGTTGGCTCTGTTGTAGGGTTGAGTCAGGGTTGAATTCTGCCTGAACAAGAGCAAGATCTGAGGGTAGGCCTTGACCTCTTCCTGCACAGGTAGCTGTGGGTAACCTGGAGGACCAGGTTATCTGGGTACCACAGGACCTGGGTTTGCTGCCAGCTTTACTCCTCACTAGCAAATCAGTCTCGAGGAACTTTTGTTTCCTCCTCCTCTGTAAAATGGGCAGGGTGCCATCTATCTTGAGGGCTACCATGTGACTCAATAAGATTGTTCAATTGTGTTCTGCTGCATGGTCCATGTTGCCCCAAGAGACACGTGCCAAGCCCATTTACAAAGCACAATGGAGAACAGGGGTCCTCTACTGTCTCTTAATCCTCACAGCTTCTTATAATCTTAAGTGGATTGAAGTTTTAGTTTTGTTGGACAATCTCAAAGGAGGTAAAGGAGATAATGTGTGTAGAGCACAGTGCCTGACACTGAAATGTTAACTCACCCCTTCTAGTAGTTGCAGTTTAGGATTTTTGAGAAAAAAAAAAAATAAGAGGATATCTGAGAGTGTGAATATGTAAGAATGGTCATGTGATCATGACCATTCATCAAGCACAAAGACAGAATGGTGGAACGTGGGATGTCCCCAGAGGAGCCCATATCTTAAGTGAAGTTTACGTGGGCTGGTGTTCCACGGACCTATCCTCCTTCTGACATTGTGCAAGCATCTGTAAGAAGCTCTTCCATTTTAGCCCAACTCCCATCCTCTGGCTGAAGGGACCTCTCCCCAACTGGCCACAATAAGTGATGATGTATAACAGGGACCCACATTCAAGACCCTGAGACTGGCTAGCACTTTTTCAGCCCCATCCTTCCTCTTCCATTTTATCTATAGATACGTTTAACCTCTCTCACTACATCTGATGGTATGGAATCACCTTCACTTGTGAATTCTCCTACAATACCTAGCACAGTGTTTTTCACACATAGCTTTTGTTGCCCAATCATGTTGAAGTGTGCACACGAATGCAAAATACTCATACAAAACCTCCCTAGCAAAAGGTGTTTAAGGTGATTTGAGGCATTATTCCTACAAACGAGAGCATTTCTCTTATCTCTTTTACCTTCTCTGACTCTGGCTCCCCTCCCTTCTCCTCTGTTTGCCCCTTGTGATGGTTAATTTTATGTGTCAACTACATTGGTTCACAGGGAGCCCAGATATTTGGTCAAACAGTATTCTGGGTATGCCCGTGAGGGTGTTGCTGGATGAGCTTAACATTTAAATCAGTAGACTGAGGAAAGCAGACTGCCCTCCCTAATGTGGGTGGGCCCTGTCCAATCAGTTGAAGGCTGACTAAAGCAAAAAGGCTGACTCTCTCATAAGTAAGGGGTAACTCCTCCTGTCTGACTGCTTGAATGAAAGATCCATCTTTTTCTTATCTTTGGACTTGAACTAAAACATTGGCTCTTCCTAGGTTTCATCCTGCTGGCTTTTGGACTAGAACTTACTACATCAGTGGCTCTCCTGGTTCCCTATCTTATAGGCAGCAGACTGTGGGACTTCCCAGCTTCCATAACCACATGAGTTTATTTCTTTTATGTAATCTCTTTCTCTTTCTATATACATCTTACTGGTTCCGTTTTTTTATTGTTTTGTTTTGTTTTTTTCCTGGAAAATTCTGACTAATACACCCCTAATGTTGGTTTTTACTGGGTCTTTGTCTTAGCCTTTTTTCTCCTTGCTCCACAAGCTATACTTAGATAACCTCACCCACTCCCATTGTTTCAACCACCACCTTTATGTGGAAATAGCCCAAATCGTTCTCTTTAGTCCAGATCCCTCCCTCCAAACTTCAAGCTCCAATATCATATATTCAACTGCCAACTTGATACCTCTCACCAGACATCAAGTTCACTCACATTCAGTGAGTCCAAAGGAGATGACAGCACTTGCTACACAAACCTGCCTCCCCTCCACTGGTCCCTATGTCAAAGGATGCCCCACCTTCCACTCTGTTAGCCAACCTTGGGGCCATGCATCTGACACTCCCTAAATCCAACTGGTGCTCAAGGACAGTAGACTTGACCTCTTGATTCCCCTCATATCTAACTCCCCCACCTCTTATGTACATTAGCACTGTTTTAGCTCATTCTTAATCATGCCTTCAAATGTTTATTGTACACGCTTATTTAGGCCTGTCTTTCTATGCTACATTCTATTCTCCTTCTGGACAGGAATCCTGATCGATCCATTTTTTAAAATTCCGCAATTCCCAGCAAAGTACTTGGCAAATATCAGATACAGATACTTAATAAATGGCTGTTGTCTGAATGAATGATTGAATGAATGAATGAATGATTTCCCTTGGAAGTCTGCTGGGAGTAGGGAAGAAGGCAGAGTACCTGATAAGACCTTGACACGACTCAGGAGACATGAAAGGAGAAAAAGAAGTTAATTTATTTGCCAGAAATAAATAAAAGGCAAATCCTCCATGAATAAATGTGAAATGAGGAAAACAGAAACAAGCAGTCATCTTAAGAGCAGGGCAGCTAATATCCTAACTACCCCCTGTGGGACAGGACAAGCTCTGCTATAACAGGTTTTGTTTGGCTGTTTGTTTTTGTTTTTATTTTGCCATTTTCAGAAATGGAGCCTAGGACACTGAGACAAACCCGGTCTTTCTAAAGAGGCCCTGGGGTACATTTAGAGCTCTCTCAGCACACACTGCCTGAGATCTTAACGTTTTGATTCAAAGGACCAGCACCGAGCAAAACTCCCGGAGCTCAGTTAATCAAACTCATCAAGATTGATTTGATTCGAATTGCGGTTCCAGGCAGCTGCTAACGGTCCAGAGGCCAGACTGCTGAGTTGGCTCCTGGATCAAGATCGGGATACCCAGAAAAATGCAGATGGAAAGCAGACAATTAAGCTAAAAATTCAGACAACATAGACCCTACTTGTGAATAACTCGAAAGGCCCCTTCCCTTTCATCTTCTCATCAATGTATTTTCCTCAACTATTCGGAAAAATCTAGGTAAACAAAAAATAGGCTTTTGTAGCCTGAATTACTAATAGGACTGACAAATAATGGAGAAGAGAGGAAGAGCTGTAGGAGAGATCTAGTCTTTCAACACTTAGCTTTCTGAAATGAATTAACTGCTAGTTTTCTCCCTTTACCATCCTTCACCACACACACACACACACACACACACACACCATCCTTGAGAGTTTGGAAGCACTGCTGCTTGCAAATGGGCCCATTAAAAGCAGATAAATCAATGGGAAACACATAAAAAAATCTCATTTATCATAAGACGTGTTGGACAGAGTTTTGAGTTTTACATACATTTATTCTAGAAATCTGTTTATCTGTGCAACATTTCTGAACAGAATACTTTGTGATGAGTCATTCTCTCTCCTCAAATCTATATTGAAAGCAATTAAATGCAAACCCCAAAGACAAAACATGATGAACACAGCACCCACCCTGTTGACCTGTCACTTTGTCACTGTCCGCCCTCCCTCTTGGATAACGCCTTCTCCATAGGTTCAAAAGCAGACCCCTCCTGCTCTTACAAAATGTGTTTCTCATGTCTTTAACCAAGGCAACCCCTTCCCCCAACTGTTCCCCAAAGACCACAGATGATGCGATGCTGGCAAGGTGTCTGAAAGTGGTGGGAAGAGCTATCCCTGGAGTGAATGACCTTAGTCCTGTCGGCATGTGACTCCAATGAGAGATTTACATGAGTACCAGCTCCTGGTCTGAACTCGTTCATGATGGGAGAGGTGTGGGTATGAGGGTTTGAATGAGGTGAGAAGTAGGAAAAATGGGGAATGCATTCAACTGCATCTATACTACAAAGTTCCCTCCATGCCTCATGCATTTTTGTTTTCTCAGTCCCTACCAGGCAGTGGGCAACTGTGGGGCTCAAGAGAGAGCAAAACCTCACCTTGGCAAAGAGCCTGGCACAGCAGTTTCCTAAAAAATATTCAGTGGACACCATTACTGAATGGCTAAATCTGCACATATAAAACAATTGGTCTTAGCCCATCTGATAGACTATTCCAGGCATGTTCACGGTTTGGAGTGAAAGCGACATGATCTCTTTGGTGATGAAGAGCATTACTGGTGACCATCAGCGTGCTCAGATTAATGTCCTATGTCTGCAAACATGACACGGGGCTGCGTGTAGGCAGCGCCCCCTACTTCCAAGTAGACAGACAGCCTTCAAACACTCATTGAATGGAATCGTCCAGTTTGATAGACTCTGTTAGGAGTCTACCTAGTCTGCACCTTATTTCATGTTGGGTAGGCCCTCCTAGAAAGCTCCTCCCTGCAGGAAGAGAAGTATGGACATAAGATCAGGGATTTTCTAAGAAGCACTGGGATAGTTTCACCTCAGCATTTCTACGCCAATGCCTGGGGGATACACCCAGCAACTTTACCCCTGAGGGCATGCCAACAGCTTATGTTATAACCTCCTGCAAATAAGGATTTATTAAAACAGAATCAAGTGACAGCCTTGGAACTAAGGCAGCACAGAGGAAGACCCTGAGGTTCTGTGGAGATTGTTGACTTTTATCAAGTTCAACGCTGAGATTTATTGACCCAAAAGGTAAATATTGATGGAGGCTCAGGAGGTCAATATTTGTCCCAAGGAAAAATACATCTTCTTGGTGACCCCCAAACTGAATCAGTAAACTTGGTTCCAAAATGAATTAGCTGTGACATAGATTAAGATATCATTTCATTAGACTGTCTAGGGCACTGGAAAGCAATATTAATACTGAGCACTTTATGTTCACAGGACTTTCCAAACATTCATCAAAGAGGACCACCCCCTGCCAGATGCCTCAGACTGTTGCTCTCCCAGCTCAACAGATGGGTCATTAGCGCCAAGAAAAGGTTAAATAGCTTTACCTAGGGCACAGAAAAAGCAGCACAAGAATGAGAAGATGGATTGGAGATAAGGGTGCTCTGGGGAGACCAGCAAAGAGCTACAGGATGGGCCTTAATTAAAGTTCCTGGTAAAATCTTAAGTCCACTTGATTTAATTCCTTAAATTTAGTTGATTTATTTCCCACTATTGACAAATCTACTTGAGTTGGTCAATGGTATTGCTTATTTACAAGGAGGCTTTTGGTTGTTTACACATCATAAGTTCTATCTTTTCTATCTTTTGAAAACTGGTACTTAGGAAGTGGAGACTACATTGGTAGTTACTGGGAGGGGAGAGTCATGGTCTCTTCTTCTATTTGCACAATAGTTACCATCAGATTCCAATTCTCAGGAATGCCTTG
>NW_006790311.1:2270728-2287932 GCF_000442215.2 Lipotes vexillifer
AGGAATGCCTTGGCTTTCACAGTGGGGTCCTGGAATGCTGGTAACCTCACAAAATACTAACACACAAGTAATTGGCATTTGAATTCATGGAACCAATTATCCTTTCTTTTGTGCTGTCTCAAAATTGAATTTTAAAAATTATAAAGTTGTGATTGTCTTTGTTAAGGGAGAGAGAGGAGACATGGATAATCCAAAATATCAGTCAATTTAACAATCTTATTTCTTTCTGACTTTGGAATATATTATTTCCTTGTGTATCATATTGGCCTCATTATATCTTTCTTTGGGTATTTAACATTGGGAAATAACGACCAATTTCAGAGCACCAGCAAATGACAGCCAGAAAAGTGACAGAATGTGACATGTTCTGGGTATCAAGACAGTAACCTTGATGATGTGCTCTGTCTAAATCCACAGACAGCTTCTTGAGTTGATGGGGCTCAACTTCTAGAATTTTGAATTTTCAAAGTCATTCCAATCGACTTTAAATCTGCTAGAGAGAAGGTGGGTGTCTTAGTAGCACGCCCAATCCTGTTTGTTTGGAAAGAAAACAATCTGACTTGAATAGATACAAGGGGTTAGCTGATGCCAGGTTCTGAAGAAAAGAATTTAGGGGTACTGACCAGCAGTTCAGGTCCATCCTTGTTTGATCCTGCCATGGGGTTTTTGAATGGCTCCAGAAAGTAAGTGATACCTATATGATTTGATACTGTTACAAAAGGGTAATTTGACTGACAATCCGGCGCAGACAAATAAAAGTGTTTACAGGGTTTAATATTTAATAACGTAAAATGAAAAAGTCGGCAGGAGCAGGCAGGAGATGAAAAGATGTGCAGCAAGTCAGAATTCCTGCGGGCTGTCAGAGCGGCTGCGTCTCCTGGGGGTCTGGGTAAGCGAGGCGCTGTTTTGCAGAAATTGTTATCTCGGGTGTATTGACTGCGTTTGCTCTACTCAAGCTGTCAGCGTCTTCCTCCTGTCTTTATTTTATTTTTTATTTTCAACATTATGGCATCCTCCTAAACGCTCCCATAATGTTTGGCCTTCAGAGTTTAGCCACAGGGCCATCAAGTGCTCAGCTGCGGAAGCGGGCTAGGCTGGGACCTGACAGTTCCGTCTGCGAGTGGCAGCTGGACGGCTCTGCTTCCCCAGGTACCTGTGAGCTTGGAGTCCAGCCACCTGCCACAGACCCTTCTCCTAATCGATTTGGATGAGAGGATGACAAGCTTGCTCTTACAAACCATGTGTCCCTGCTCTGTGTTATGTTACTTCACCTGTAAACACCTCAGCTTTCCCATTTGGAAAACAGGAATTATACACCTACCTAACAGAACTGTCTGGAGATGATAAACCTAAGAGGCTCAGCACACTTTCCAGCACAGAGCCATCCTCAGTGAGTGGCAGCACCTGCTAGATCAGTGTCTCCCCAGAAATCTGTGGATGAATTAAGGGACAGTCTGGATTCCAGAATACCCAGCCCTGAACCCAGAATCCTAAAATTCTTGATCTGGAAGGGCCCTTGAGGGCTTCTCATCCACCCACCCCCCTGTCTTCCCATCAGCCCAGAAGCGGGCAATCTCTTTACTGTTAAAACACCATTAGAAAAGGTTCTGAAATGTTCTCTGACCTGGGGACTGGCATTTACACGACCTCACAGGAGCCTGAGTAGTTCAAACACCTCTCGACCTGTTACGGGGAGAAGAGAGGGTACGGGGAGGGGACTGAAGCCCCTCGTACAACCCTTCGTCTTGTGTATATAAAATTATTCCGTCTCCATCAGCTGCTCCTCAGTGATTTTCTGTGCCCCAGGGCTCTGTCACCAGGTCCATCAATTCTCCGAAGGACACTGCAAACCCTACCTACCCCTCCAGTGTCGGAGTGTGGGAGAGCTCTGTGCTAACGGGTCGAGTCAACAAGCTTGTGCCCTGTGTTAACCAGGCCAAAGTCCTAACGGAATCGCTTCCCACTGCACGAAGCTGCCCTGTGGCCCTCCTCTAAACTTTCACCTCAGGCGCCATTTTGCAATAATAATAACAACCTATTTTCCTGATGCCCTTTTCTACATCTGAAAATCTTCCATATTCCACTTGACCTTCACAGCAACCCACCGCTGAGATGAGGAAGCTGGTGTCGAGAAAAGCCAGCTGATTTGGCCAGGGTCCTATAATTAGAATGGAACGGCCACTTAACCCCACGTCTTCTGAAGCCAAGCCCTGTGCTCTTCCTATTAAACAGCAAATAAAAATGACTGGTTCTCAACTGGGGGCGAGATCTCCCCCAATCCTTCTCCAGGGACATTTGGCAATGTCTGGGGCCATTTTGTGGATCACCACTGGGGAGTGGGTGGGTGCTAGTGAGCATCTAGCGAGCAGAGGCCAAAGATGCCGTTAAACATCCTACAGTGCACAGGGAAGCCCCTCACAACAAAGAATTATCCAGCCCCAAATACCAACAGTGCCGAGGCTGAGAAACCCTGCCCTCCACTTACCATAAGGGCCAAATAACAGAATCCAGTGACCTGTCAGTCCAGGCCCACTTTCCTGATTACCCTATTGGGCCCACCTGCTTTCCCCAGAGAAACTTCATGGATGTTTGCAAAGGAAGCTGGGATAATCAGAAGAAACTTAATGGCTAAATGCAGAGTTGTTGGATTTTGTAAAGCCGCTGGTAAAGTTATTTTCATTTTGCTTTTTAAATTAGTTTGGGAGGTGGTGTTCTTCTTTACATAATTACAAGCTGACAAACATGCTTCTGTACTTTTTTTTAATTAACAGATATTTGTATTCAAGTTCTCCAAATTACACACCGCAGCTTGCACATTACAGGACAGCTGCCATGCTCCAGATGTGGGCAATAACCAGAACATGGTAATGTCAACATGCAAAAGAAAGAAAGGGAAAAGGAAGAAAAAGTTAATGTATTTGGATAGAGAAGAGCAATTTTAGTTAATGTGTTTGGATTTTTTTATGGAGATGAATACCTTAGATTCTCCCAAATTTTCAGCTTGGTTTGACATTTGGGATGAAGCCGTCTGGGTCATTCATTGCTGCCATCAAAGGCTCACCAGTGCCTTGTAAAAGCAGATTACAGATGAAATGGGGCACGTATAAATGTTAACAGTGTGCTGGAGAAACTATTCAAATAGCTCCTGTTTACAAGCACCCTATTAAATGTGCTAAGCCCCTCCTGAAGAAAGCTGCTCTAAGATGGGTAAGATGTCATATTTATTTATTTATTTAGCCCATTTATAAGGCTTTTTGTTCACCTTATCCCAGAAGCAGGCTCTCAGGAGCCCACAGATCAGGAACTGTACACAATAGCACCTTGCCACAGAAAAACGGCAGGGGTATAAGATGAAATTTCCAGTTGCAGGTCTGCTAGCGGGCTTGCTGTGTGACTCTAGGAAGGGGATCGTACCTCTCTGGGACTCGGCTCCCTCATTTGTAAAAAAGGAGTGGGTGTGGCTGGATGATCACTAAAGTCCCTTCAGCTCTAACAGGATGTGATTAGATGTGTTTTCGACCATCGTATCGGATACAGAAAAACTCTGCCACATCCTTGGAACAGGTCTCTGATGGGAGGCAGTCACTTTGGACCTAGATGTCTGAGCACCTGCTCTGTGACCACCTATCAGAGGACCAGGCTCCGAGCACAGCACACTTCTGCTGGGACAGAAGAGGGCGCTCAGGGGCCAGTGAAGCCACTTAACTGTGAAAACCAGGTTGGTGGCAAAAGGGGTAGTGGACATCTGGTCAAGGGGGTTTCACTTTATTCACTTAATCAGTAAACACTTGCTGAATGTCTCCCATAGGCACAGGGGAAGGAGAAATAAGACAGATTTTCTATCTTTAGGATCACCACTCTTCCAGGGAGAGGGAAAACATGGGCAATTCAGTGTGGTCTGGCAAGTCCAAAGATGGGGTTGAGAGTAGGCATGGGTGCTGTGGGAATTCACAGAAAGAGTGAAAGAAAGCTACTGAGGAAGTGATATCCAAGCAAAGCCCGGAAGAACGAGTGGGTGTGAACCAGGGCAGAGGAAGTCAGACCTCCTGGCAGGGTTGTGGAGCTGTGGGCAGGGTGATGATTTAGCCTGGGGAGTCCAAGGCCCTCCAAGCAATGCCACATTAGGATACAGGGAATGTCCTCCTCAGAGACAAATTCTACCCAAGTGAATAAAGGGAAGAAACAGCAGCAGTGAAAAAGCCTCCAGCAAACTGTGATGGTGGCCTTGATGGTCTTCATACCATTGATGGCATGAGGCTACTTTGAGTAACTTAGTGATGACGTGCCGTCCTGGAATATGGCTTTGTGGATCTGTTCAAAGTTGGAGATGGGTTCCTTCCAGGAGTCTCTTGTTGGATCGAGGAAAGAGGCAGCAGGGGGGCGTTTCCATGTTTTTTTAATCTTCCACCTTCTCCCTGCTCTTGACTGCCTGGGAACAGCACCGTGCTGGGGTCAAGTGCGCAAACAAAATGGTATTGAGGGGTTGGTGTGTCATTCCAGCAAAACCCATGAGAGGAATCAAAGTCTTGTATTAATACGCTTAGTTAATGCAAAACTCTACCTGAGTTCAGACAACACAGTACAAAAGAAAACCTAGCTGAAACTAGCCTTCTTTTACCTGTCATAGAACAGCCAAACTGCCTGGGGTTGACACTGCCACCTAGAGGTTGACTAGGGAATTGCAACCTTCCCTACCACCATCCTCTTCCCCTCAGGGATATGATGCATTTGAAAAATCCTTCCTCCTGTTTTTCACTCTTCACAGCTCGGTTAATTCTACTTCAGGTATGCTGCTTTCCATATCTGTACACATTTCTATTTGGCTCCCTTTTAATTTTTTCTTTTTCTTTTTTTTTAAATTATTTTTAATTAATTAATTAATTTTTGGCTGTGTTGGGTCTTCGTTTCTGTGCGAGGGCTTTCTCTAGTTGCGGGGAGTGGGGGCCACTCTTCATCGCGGTGCGCGGGCCTCTCACTATCGCGGCCTCTCCCGTTGTGGAGCACAGGCTCCAGACGCGCAGGCTCAGTAGTTGTGGCTCACGGGTCCAGTTGCTCCGCGGCATGTGGGATCTTCCCAGACCAGGGCTCGAACCCATGTCTCCTGCATTGGCAGGCAGATTCTCAACCCCTGCGCCACCAGGGAAGCCCTAATTTTTTCTTAATTTGAGTTTTCTAGGAAATTTCCTCCTCTTTCTTCTAGTCTCTCACATTCTCCTTATTAAACAGCATTCTTATTACAGTTGACCCTTGAACAACATGGGTTTGAACTGTGCAGGTCCACTTATACATGGATTTTTGTTTCATTAAATAGTACTACAATACTGCGCTATCCATGGCTGGCTGAACCCGCAGATATGGAACCACAGATACAGAAGGCCACCTGAAGAGGTATAGGTGAATTTCAATCGCATGGAGATTGGCGTTCCTAGCCCCGGCATTGTTCAAGGGTCACCTGTATCATCCACAGATGAGTGTAAATCTAAGTGATATAGTTGTATCAATGAAACAGAAATCCATAACTTTAGAGCTAAATTAGACATAAAGAAATCTGGGGCTTCCCTGGTGGCACAGTGGTTGAGAATCTGCCCGCCAATGCGGGGGACATGGGCTCGAGCCCTGGTCTGGGAAGATCCCACATGCCGCAGAGCAACTGGGCCCGTGAGCCACAACTACTGAGCCTGTGCGTCTGGAGCCTGTGCTCCACAACGGGAGAGGCCGCGATAGTGAGAGGCCCGCGCACCGCGATGAAGAGTGGCCCCCACTCGCCGCAACTAGAGAAAGCCCTCGCACAGAAACGAAGACCCAACACAACCAAAAATAAATAAATAAATAAATAAATATATTTAAAAAAGAAAAGAAATCTGTACCATCAAACTTTAAACCCTGACAAATGCCCTGACAACTTTTCAGGGTCCAGAAAAGCCATGATTTGCATCAATATACTGTCCTCTAAAGAAATCTGAGTTTTATTAAATACCAAACTACTGAATAGTTTTGATTTTACCTTTTTTAAAATTCAATTATTGAATTGCTAATGAGTTCACTGATGTGGTGACAGGTGTGTTTTCTGTTATATGTAAAATTGTAAACACAGAGTATTTCAACCACATTCCTAGTTAAATAAAATTCTGTGGATGGACTAAGGAATCCCGTCTAATTTAGAACACTGCTTCCACAAAAACAGTGTTTGCTGAGTTCCAAATAAGTGACACCTAAAGAAGCGAAGAAACACTTTCACATTAGTATCTGATGAGCATCTAGAAGACGTCTGTCCACACAGCAGCAGAGGGACAGACTGGCACTGTGGCAGTGCTGTGGCCTCTATCTCAGATTCCAGCCTCTAACACCTCCTTCACTTGCAGTGGCTGTGAAGGGCTCTGGGAGTTTTAAGAGCTGAAATATTAAACAAATGTTGCTTTTCAATTTTCCTTTAATCTATTGTTTATCCCCCCAACACAACGGCTTTCACCTTCCTTGGTATCTCTTTATTGTCATCTCGCTCAAAGAAGCACATCCTTATTTAGGTGGGTTTTGACTATTTATGAGCAGACTGTATTATCTACAATTCTGGTGACAGAAATTCTAGAAACAGAACTGAATAAACATCATGAAAAGTGCAATGGTTTGGAGATTAAACCATTAGTGAAAAATGATCAAGCTCTGTTTCTGATTCTTGAATGAATAGGGGATGCAGAGGCAACTCTTTGAGTGCCCAGTTTTCCCAGCTCTGACCTGAGAATAATGATGTCTACCGAAAAGACTGTAATCATTACAAATTGCTTAGAAATTCTCAAGAGATAACAGCTAGATGTGAAAATGAGAGTTAGAAGCCGCTGGAAGCTGGACAGGCTTTTTATATCCTCTTCTGGGTGCTGCTTCCCCATCCTGTCATCCAACCTTTGGCATGTCATTGAGCCTCTTTGTTTTTTGCACTCATAAAAATATGATCACATTACCTTAACTCAGCAGTCCTAGGAGGGGGAGTTACTGCAGGAAGAGCTCTGAAATGAACCATGGAAGAGAAAAAAAAATCGTTCTGATTCTCTGCTCTGAGATCAACCTAAGGTGTTATCGTGGAAGGCACCTGTCATAAATCAATGTCTCCAACCTCCAATTAGGGAAGAGCACTGAGGCAGTGCTTCTGCATCTTTCCTATGGTCCATCCTGTAAGGCCTACAGATAAAGAGGCAGGGGAATCTTGCTACTTATTTCAAAAGACTCTAATGATTCACTTGCAGTGGTTTTCCAAATACACAGGTTCTATGTGACTTGGACTCAGTCCATTGTACAGACAGGATGACCAGCAACTGAACCCAACGAAGTAAGAGCAGCATCTGAATATTCAGTCTAGGAGAGACAGATTCATGGTAGAGAATTTATACAGCCCCTTCTATTTATGATTATAAACCCCCTGCTGCAAAGTGACACCGAAGCTCATCTGGTTTCTCTTGTTTGGAAAGTTGAGAATTCTGGATGCGTTAGAGAGGACGACACCTCAGCGCCTGTTTCACTGGAAAATATCACAGCGTATACTCACTATGTGCACATTTCCTAGACCTGGTGATTGTACAGAAAAGGCCTGGTAGAGAGAGAGCAGGATTATGCATACATATCCCTTCACACGCTGTGTTTCCCGCCTCCAAATTAAGAGGGAAAGCCACACCAGATGTGTCTGGGGTGGATATGTTCTTCCTTTCGGCTGCCCAGCATTGGAAATACAAAGAGTTGACCAAGTCTGAACAAGCATAAAGCACTGAATGTCTTCACTGTGGAATTGGCGCCTGTAACATTTTACATGGTATGTAACTTAATTCCTCCCCAAACCCTCATTGAGCACCTACTATACACAGACAGGAAGCAGAGTTAGAGTTGGTCTTGGCCCTCCAGGAACTCACAGGACAACAGAGATCATGAATCCTACTTCTGCCCCCAGAATTACGGAACATGAATCTGCCTCTTCTCAGAGGGCGAGAACATGTGAGCACCGCAGGGAAGGACATTACCTGTCACATAAATCACCAAGAGTTTAGCGTGTACCTGGCACACTGGGAGCACCAATCAATATTAGTTGAATGAATCAATGAGCAATAGAAACTAACATTTATTGAATCCCTTTTTGCCGGACAGTGTATTACATACTTTGTATAAGTCATTACTCTTAATTTTTCCAAACTGTAAAAAGCATTATCCTTGTTTTACAGATGTCAGAATGGAAACATTGTTGAGTCACTTGCCAAGGTCATAAAGCCTGTGTTTGAGTTATGTACCTCCTAAACTCAGGCCATTTCTACTACACCGTACTAGTCTAGATAACTCGGTTTTGGACAAGTGGATTGAGATCCAGAGAGGGGCAAGGTCTCAGTCAGGATCGCCCTGATAGTTTTTAACAAAACTGGGTCCAGACCGAAGCTTGGAACACTGGTTTCAGCTGCCACCGGGGTTCTTTGTCACACAGCAGCAGCTGACCTCACTCCACCACTGCCTTGTTTCTGCTGACCATTGCAGGCCCCTCGGCCTTCACATGGGGCACATGTGCCTTAGCCAGCTCTCTCTTTGACACTGAGCTGGGGCACTCAAGGTTACCTCAACATTGGGTGGGTCAGTTTGAACTTGGCAATGTGGGTGGGACTAGAAATTGTCTGATGCAGAGGTCCTAAGAAGACTCCCCCACCATAAAAATGAGCAGATTTTCATGCCAGGGGACATTTGGCCTGTGATTCAGAAGCCCGTGACTAACATGTTCATGCAGATTGGCCTCAGGACTCAATTTCTGACTCTTTTTTTTTTTTCAAAACTTAGAGTTGGCAGTGAAATAAGTTGTGTGCTAAATTGTTCTCCAGTCCCTATGGGTTCAGCTCTGCCCTTTGTTATACAAATCTAATTCCCATTGACTTTGGCCAGCGTCCTGCTTGAGTGAAAGAGAGGGTAGATTAAAGGCTATCAATGCAATGAGAGCAAAATATTGCCCCTTTTTCTCTGTCACTTTTTATATGGATGATAGGGAAAATGAATAAAGGGATTTTCTTTCCCCACCCCTCGGCGATTGTTTCAGCTAGCTGTACCTAACATTTTTCAAGGCAAGAGAAGAATACCAGGGAAGAAAGAGAAGGTGTCCATGTGTGATGTGTGCACACATGTGGCACCCCTACAGGCACTCCTGGGTACTGTATCCATCAGGGGCCTCAGTGGCAAGCAACACAAGCCATCTAGCTGGTATAAACAGTAAACAATATTGGGCAGAGCACAGAATTTCAGAAGAGCTGATGACCAGGCTCTGAGGTAGTCTATGTAATACCCCAAACCATCCTCAGAACTCCTGCTGCTGCCAAAAGACACACTGACCCTGAGTTGATCTGGCCACAGCTGCCAACCCTGTCAGAAGGATGTTCTGCTTAACCTCTTCTTGACACCACCAGCTCTCAAGACTGAGTCTGGGGCTTCCCTGGTGGTGCAGTGGTTGAGAGTCCGCCTGCCGATGCAGGGGACACGGGTTCGTGCCCCGGTCCGGGAAGATCCCACATGCCGCAGAGCGGCTGGGCCCGTGAGCCATGGCTGCTGAGCCTGCGCGTCCGGAGCCTGTGCTCCGCAGCGGGAGGGGCCACAACAGTGAGAGGCTCGTGTACCGCAAAAACAAAAACAAAAAAAAACAAAAAATAAAAGACTGAGTCTGGGAAGTGGGTCACATTAGCAGTGACTGGGTCCTGGGCCTGCACTCTAGCTGCAAGGGAGGCTGGGAAAACCAGGATCTGCATTTTTGCAACTTCTACCTGGAGGTGGGAGGAGCCTCTGTTTCCCACCAAGACCATGGATAATGAATTTCCCCCAGTAAAGGAAGGATCGCTGGAATCTGCAATTTAGACAGGCACCCCAGGCCATTTTGATGCACAAGAAAGCTGGAGAGCCCTGAAGTCTTGCCTTTCTTGCCTCAGTAACACAAAATTCCTCCACCCTTCCATAGATGGCATCATCCCCAGGCTCTTCACCACCCTGGCCCTCACAGCCTTTTTCGGATGCCCTTGTTTGTAAGGGGCTAAGATGTGACCTCAGGGCGGAGCACACACCTCCCAGGTGTGGTCACATCAGCAGAGAGTGTGGTACTGCTACTGTCCCCAGTGCTACTGTCCCCAGTACGAACACAGCGTTTTCTACTGAGGCAGCAGAAAAGTCCATTGTGTGTAACCATGTCACACTGTTAGCTCATACTGAGATTTCAGTAAACAAACTTTTTCAATTAAGACTCTGGAATTGAGACAGAGGAAGATCTGTTTATCAAATTTGTGAATAATACAACATCACAAAGGAAAGACAGATTCTGAAATGATACTAAGTTTGTTTCATAAATGAGATGTTAGCATGACTTGCTGTGAGCAAGCCCAAGGTGATTTCAAGTGACCACAGGTGACTTCCTGGGTGTTGATGAACCATCAAATTCATCTCCTGCAGATTTTTCTTCCTGGAGGTCTCTGTGAAATCCACTTGTCTGCTGTTTCTAGAATCTACTGCCATCTATTCCTCCACTTAAAAAAAAATGGTATTTTTCCAGACTCTCATATTTTCCATTATTTCTTGACTATTGTTCACCCAGAATGGTTCCAGGATCTTATCTTCAAATTGTTTCAATATCCTGGGAAGTTAATTTTGTTGGGTCGTGTCATTAGATTTGTTTTAAACATCTAATCATCATCATGATAGCTAACATTAGTTGAATTTTTTTATGTGTTATGACGTTAAGTGTGTTATTTGCATCAGATCTTTTAATCTATACAACAGATCTATGACAACCATACTCTTGTTATTACCTCTATGCTATAGACAGGTAAACTGAACCAAGAGAGGTTACTACTGGCACAAGTTTCTGAAGTGGCAGAGCTGGCACTGAATCCTTGATCGTGGGGACTCTGAACCTTATATAGACTCTTACCATCATACCACCTTGCTCAGGTTTCAATTCCATCTCCACCAAGTTTATTCTCCCTCAAATATGAAAAGCATAATAGAAAAGACAGAACCAAAAGAGAAGCTGAGGAGTTCTCTGTAACTGATTTAACATTACGCACCTTTCTTAAGAAGTATTAAAAATCTCCATTTTATCTTTTCTCATGGTTTGCTTTTTTCTTTTTCTGCAAACTTGGCTCAGTCTGGGTCTTTATGTCACCTGGCCCTCCTCCTCTTTTGTACTCACCCTGTGCTAGGTGCCCACCTTCCATCCTTTCTATGCGTCTTGTTACAACCTGAGCCCCTTGGAGTGTTGTCTGTGTAGCCATGTTGGTTTCTTTAGATGCTGCCCAATGCTTTAGCCGGATGATTTGTATTGTATTGTCAAAGTATATTCTGATTTTTGAAGCTCCCACCCTTCTGGAACCACCTTCCCTTTTGCTTGCCCTTTCTACAGCTTTCTTTTCTGTGGATTTCAGCAATAGGCCTACAGCCTAGGATAGGCATCTGATCACGCCCAGTGTCCTGTTTTTATTCTAATTCTGAAGATGAGCATTCATTTTCCTTCAAGGTTCCTGTTACATTCATTCATTCGTTCCTGCATTCTTTGAACATGCCTTTCCTGAGTGCCTACTATGTGCCTAAGTCATCAAGAGGTTTATGTCTTGTTGGCGTAATGCCTGGTACACTTTGGGTATTCTATAAATATTTGTTGAAAAAGAGAAAATTACTTAGGCTTGAGCCCAGAGTGTCAGAATCCCTAACTGATTTTTTTTCTCAACATTCTGAGAAATCAAGCTGCCTATAAGGTGATTAAAAATATGTCAAGAACTCTGCTTTTGCCAGACTAACCTTCCAGCCAATGTCCAGGGAGTTGAAGATCCCCATCATGGCAGTAACTTACTTCTGTGCCAATTTATACTTTGCATCAGGAAAGAGCATGCATGTCCTGTATGCTACATAGTCAGAGTAATCCCCTCTGTTTCTTTTTACTTTGTACCCTCACTCAGATTCTACCCACCATGCTTCCCGGCCCCTGGAGTGTGGGTTCCTGCACCACGGTTGTGCTTCCTTGATGCCCAGTACTGCCAGCTTCATCCTTACTGTGGTCCACTCCAAGGTGCTTCCTACCAAGCCTGTGACATCAAGTCCAGGGGATAACTGTTAACACTTTGGTGTTAGATTTTAACGCTACCTTAATGTATCATTATGTGCTGTGTGTACGCAATCATGTGGTTCTTTCAGGGTTGCTTCTGTACCTCTTTCTCTGATGTTTTCTTTGAGGGGTTGCTGTGTACTCCTCTCCCACTAACAATCCTTCTGTGTCATATGTTTTGTCCTCTCAGATGGGTTTGTCTTCATTCTCCTTGACAAATTTCAGTTTCAATGACTGTCAATTAAGTTTCCTCCACCCCTATGTGTGGAATCTCTGTAACTAACCTGCACTCTTTCTTCCTTTTGCCTGTCCTCTGCAGCAATTACATCCTAAAGCAAAGCACCCAATAACCATACACTGGTTATTGCCTCTCCCATCCAACACAAGTTACACTTCCAGGCCAGGAAGCTCCTTGACTTCCAGCTCTGGGCACAGTGCATGAAAGCACTGGTGCTACCAATGGCCTAGATGCCCCTTGGTTCTGGCCACACCAAGCCCCTCACAGTTCCCGGAACTGGCTGCATTCGCCCAGGTTTTAGCATATGCCATTCCCTCTGCCTGGAATGCCCTTCCTTTCCCCTAAGCTCCCTCCCCCACCCCCTCCACCCCCTCCACCCCCTCCACCCCCTCCACCCCCTCCACCCCCTCCACCCCCTGTTTATTTTCTTAGCTAATTTTTTGGTGGGGGGGGGATTTCAATGTTTGCTTTTATTTATTTATTTAACATCTTTATTGGAGTATAATTGCTTTACAATGGTGTGTTAGTTTCTGCTTTATAACAAAGTGAATCAGCTATACTTATACACATATCCCCATATCTCCTCCCTCTTGCATCTCCCTCCCACCCTCCCTATCCCACCCCTCTAGGTGGACACAAAGCACGGAGCTGATCTTCCTGTACAATGCAGCTGCTTCCCACCAGCTATCTATTTTACATTTGGTAATGTATATATGTCCATGCCACTCTCTTAGCTAATTTCAGCTCATCTCTGGAGCTCCACTTCCTAGAGAAAGTGTCCTCTGAGAGCTCTCCCCACCCGATGGGTTAGCATCCCTCCTGTCTGCTCCCACAGAAATAACTCTGTGCAGACCACCCCGGGCCCCATCTTCCTGCACTTCCTGCACAATTGCTCGTTTTCATATCTGTCTTCCCTTCTATGTCCTGTGCCCCAGGATACATCGGGATATACTTGCCTTTCTAAAAGTTTGGCACACTTTCCAGTGTGTACTGAGAAAACATCGGGGGCTTCCCAGAAGTGGAAAACACAATTTCAAGGGAAAGAATGGTGAACGCACAATTCACAAACAGAACTGATCTCCCAAACGCAGTCAAAAGCACAAAGTCTCAGACAAGCAGCTATTAAGGACGTATAGTCCAAATTCACTCAGAACAAAAGACCCGGCTATAACCACTATTTGTCAACCAGAAAACACTCTCTTTTTGTTCCATTGTCAGTGCTCCATAGACCACATCTGCTTTTGAACAGAGGGGGGAAGACAGAGAGGGAGAAAGAAATGAATAGAAATGAGAGTACAGGTTTCGTTTATTTATTTATTTTACATATAAATCAGCTAATCTGTTTAACATTCATATTAAAGTTGTAATCACCTTTGCACACATTAAAATACAAACCAGCCTTAAGAACAACATTACAGTAGTTATTAATATATAACAGCTACCTTATCAACTTACAACATCCCTATAAAATAATAACTGCATCCAGGATTGATTTGAGGGAAACTCATTCTCCCAGAGGACTGAAGCCTGACCCAGAGACTGGGGAAGCTGAGAATCGGGCTGCTCTGGCTGCCTATAAAGGCAGCTTTGGGGTAGTGCCAAGAGCACTGGATGGGGAAGCAGAAGGTTTGAGCTTCCTCCTTTCTGGCTTTATTACACCAGAGGTGTGACCCATCGCAAATTTCTTAGACTCAGTTTCCTCACCTGCAAAATGGAACGAAGGATCTTTTCATCTCAGTGTTTTTGTGGAGAATCAAATGAGATGAGAAGCACCTGGCCTGTGTAGCAAGCACTCAATAAACATCAGTGTCTTTTCAGGACAATTAGATGCTGGATGGGGCAAGGGCTGAACAGGATGCTGCAGAGAACCGGACAAGCTCTAGACAACAGTGTATCTTTTACACTCATTCATTTCATGTACTCACTCATTAAACATCTGTTGATGGTCACAGATGATATGAAAAATGTTAAAACATTAGAGTTTCTCTCCTTGTGGGACTTGCGATTGAGTTGGTGAGATATCAGGTAAGCAGCAATCTGGACAGGATCCATCACCTGATACAACAGGATATTTACATCATTGTTGGGGGAGGACAGAGAAAGCAGCAGTCTCTAAGCTGCAAACAGGAAATGACTTCATGGGAGAGGTGAGGTTTGAGCTGACCCTTGAAACAGGAAGAGTATTTTAATAAATGATGAGGAAAGAATATTTAGGCTGAGGGAACAGCATATGCCAAGACATGAAGGCATGGTATATCCAGGGAACATCATTTCTTTTTTTTTGGCTAAAGCTAGGAGAGCAAGGAGAAATGGAGAGACGATGATGCTGGGAAGACAGCTGGTGCCAGATTATATAGCACTTTCAATGTGGGCTGATGGTGTAGACTCAGATTCCAGGGGGAGGTGTGGGGCTCAGTTTACAGGTAACCAGTGGACTTGCTGAGAAGGGTAAGTATTGCTGGCTTGTATCTTAGGAAGCTACAAGTAGTGAAGAATGACGACGGTGAAGGATGACTTTGGAACAAAAAGTGAGGAACTTGTGAGGATGTTCTAATACTTTGGGAGAAAAGGATGAGAACAGGTGGGCAATAGAAGAGAAAATAGAGATGGTGCAGAGAAAATGTGTTATGATAAGAGAGCTGATTGGCTGTGGGAGATGAGAAAGAGGCTGGTGATAACTTGGGTTTCAGAACAAGGTACTGGGAATATGGGGGTAGACTTCACTGAGATTAGGACCACAACAGGGGATACAATGATTTTAGTTTTCATCATTGTTGAATTATAAGTGAAAATGGGGTATACATGAGAGCGCATGGAATAGGAAACTAAATGACTCCCAAATATATTCTCATTGTTACCTGCTCTCACAATTAGCCACTAGAATGGGTGCTATGGGTTTAAACTTGGAACCAGCCAAGATTGAGTTAGGACAAAATCAAATAATTTGGGGATCACTTAGAAATATTAATCCCTAATACTCTATACAACAGACAACCATTAACCCAATTCAAATTGCCAGAAAATGCTGTTCTTACATGATGGGCCTACAAATTTTGATGCTGAGTGTTAAATATTTGAAGCCTGGAACCACAGGACACCTTTTAGGACAAATTGCTACCCAAATGTCTAGACAAAGAGAAGAAAGATGGCCAGTGAGCCCCAGACGGGGTGTTTTTATGTTCACAGCCTTTCTATCGTATTTCTTCTTGGAGGTTAACCCAAGGCCCAGGCAGGGTGCAGTGACCAGTACCTAGTGATTTCCCACCAGAGCCTAGAGAAGAACTGACAGCCCTCAGGCCCACTGAGAACACATGGGCAAACTGTCATCATCCTGTAGAAAATAACCAGGAGGTGCTACATGTGCTTGAGCTCCAGGACCCAGGGCAGAAGAAAGCACAGCACCTGGATGGGTCCCTGAGGAAGAGCTACCCTCACTTGGACCTGTCTGGTTGCAACATGACTCTGCCCCTCACCCCCCAGTTCTAGGACAGAAAGGCAGTAAGCTTTACTTCATGTGGGGAAACCTCCTGCCCTTCATGACCTTGCTAAAACCATGTGTCTGGATGTCTGACGAGAAGCCAAACCCACTCTGGGGGCTGTTTTCAACGCACCCCCTCAGTGTAGCGAGCTCCTAGCTTGGTGTCGGCAGCTGTAGCGGGGCACCTCCCTCCTCCCCGAGGGTGGCCCTCCCCTGCCCTGGGCTACGGTGCTGGTGTCTGGTGGGGCGGGTGCCCGAGGAGATGGCTGAGCTCCTGCACCACAGGCTCCCTTGCCAGGGGACTTTGCCAGGGATGGCAGCCTTTAAACGCCTCATTAATATTCAAATCTATTCAAGTCATTTCAATTTGAATTCTGTGCATATTATCAGATAGAACAAAATGCAAATATATACAAATTCATCCATATGAAGAAATAAATAGGGGGAGCGCTGCATAGTGGGATTATAATCATTCTCAGGGCTTGTCTCTCCTTTAATTCCCCAGAGCCCCGGGGTTAAAGCTGATTGTGATGCTCCCCTTGGGACAGTTTAGCAGCAACATAACCTTTCCCGGACTCAGGCTCTCCCAGGGTTGAACGTTTTGTAAACCTATCTGAAGATGCTATCATTGCCTGCTGATGGAGTCTCTCCCTGGGCTCCCGGGGTAGAGCTGGGGGGGATTTCAGAGTGAGTGTGGGGTGGGGGCCAGCTCAGAGGCCCATCTGGGGCCTCCCATGTTGCATCCTGGAGGCCTGGGAGCTGGCCCGGGAAAGGGTTGGCCACTCCAGCCCTCGCCATGCACCAAGGCAAGGGGCCAACAGCCCCCAGGCCTTCTATGGAGTCTTACGGCCCCTGGTGGTGAGGTGGGCAAGAAGGGCTAAGCTTCCAAATTCCTTACATGGCTAACCTGAGGGAGACCTCCTGAAGCCTTAATAGCACACTAATGGAACCTCAAGACCTACACGATCCAAAGTGGTGTCTAATGCAATCATAACAGACACTCTGCTTTGCTAGGGCACGTGGAAGGACACACATACTCATCCCTGAGCCTCCAAACCCATGTTCACTGCCACATACTTACGCCCACTCCCTGTGCCTCCTGCCCAGCCAGAGACTCAGCCAGATGCAGAGGCCAGGAGAGAAAGATCTACTACAGCGAATCCATGTAGAAAAACCCAGTGTCCACGTGTCCTTTGTTTTACAATATTGCTGTTTATCTCCCTTCCATTTCAATGACTTCAAAGACAGGAGGAGGCCAGGCTATATGATATTTGCAAGGAGCGTTCCCATACTCCGTGCTAATGAAGTCAAAGTAAATCACTATTAAGAATCATTTAATCGGGCTTCCCTGGTGGCGCAGTGGTTGAGAGTCCGCCTGCCGATGCAGGGGACACGGG
>NW_006790311.1:2288077-2308017 GCF_000442215.2 Lipotes vexillifer
ATCCGGAGCCTGTGCTCGGCAACGGGAGGGGCCACAACAGTGAGAGGCCCGTGTACCGCAAAAAAAAAAAAGAAAAAAAAAGAAAAAAAAAGAATCATTTAGTGAGGTTTAACTATAGACTCTGATAGATGCTCCCCTAATCTCTCCCCCATGGGACCAGAGGAACGTTGCATCTAGTAGTAGCTCCACTGATTAACGTGAGCATAATTTATACCGAGTCATAGCAGGGTATTACAATAGCCATTCCATAGTAAGCACTTTTTACTTGATAATCCCAAAGTCCTTGATAAATATAAATGGGGTGGGAGATAGTTCTCTCTAATTTATGGATAGGGAGACTGAGGCACAGATTTCTCACACAAAGAGGCAGGATAGGAATGCCTACATTTTCCTGAAAAAGAGGGGCCACCCAGCTCCAATTTTGACTTTGGTCCCTGAGGTGGGAAGGATAATGAACCCCCAGAGATGTGTATGTTCTAATCCCAGAATAGGCCACCTTACAAGGCAAAAAGGGCCTTGTAGATGTGATTCAGTTAAGAGATGCTGAGATGGGGAGATTATCCTGAATTACCTGGGTGGGCTTGATATAATCACAAGCAACCTTATAAGAGAGAGGTGGGAGGCTCAGATTCAGTGGTAGTAGATGTGGTGACAGAGGCAAGAGGTCAGAGTGATGCAGGGAAGCAGCCACTAACAAAGGGATGCAGGTGGCCTGCCTCTGGACACCAGAAAAGGCAGGGAAAAGATTTCCCCTAGAGCCTCCAGAAAGAACCAGCCCTGCCCACACCTTGACCTCAGCCCAGAAGACTCATTTTAGACTTCTGGCCTCCAGAAATGTAATATAACACATTCATGCTGTTTTTTTTTTTTTTTTAACATCTTTATTGGGGTATAATTGCTTTACAATGGTGTGTTAGTTTCTGCTTTATAACAGAGTGAATCAGTTATACATATACATATGTTCCCATATCTCTTCCCTCTTTGTCTCCCTCCCTCCCACCCTCCCTATCCCACCCCTCCAGACAGCCACAAAGAACCGAGCCAGTTTCCCTGTGCCATGCGGCTGCTTCCCACTGGCTATCTACCTTACGTTTGTTAGTATATATATGTCCATGTCTCTCTCTCGCCCTATCACACCTCACCCTTCCCCCTCCCCATATCCTCAAGTCTGTTCTCCAGTAGGGCTGTGTCTTTATTAAGCCACTAAAGTCGGTGGTAATTTGCATACCAGCCATAGGAAACTAATATAGCCCTGTCCACTCTTTCTCAACTGGGGTTCCTCTTCTGAACCAGGGAAACCAGAAAACAATATGAGTATTTTTTTCCCTTCTCCCAAGCATGGCACATACCTAGAACCATTTTAGCTGCAGAGGGAACACATTAATTCATTAATACAATGGATGTCTTTTAGGCCTTTTGAGCTTAATTCTCCTGATGAACTCTGTTGAGAAAGGTTGCCTGGCCTCACCTGCTCCCCCAGAAAGCCACACACTGTCCTGCCTTGAAAAGAGACCGAGGATCCAAGCAGACCTGTCCTGACTTTGGGCACCAGCTCACCACGTCTGGAAACGCTGAACCAGAGGGTGACAAATACCTCCCCTCTGCTTAGCACGCTTCATAACGATTCAAAGCACTCCTCAATAAGTAACACCTTTGGGAGGCACGTGGGAGAGGAAGCCTGGTTCCCTTTTACATAGGAAGGCCACACCCAGAGCCACGCCACAGACGCGAGACAGAGGGAATGGACTCCAGGCCTCTAGTCTAGAGCTGGTGTCACATGCTCGGAGGATGAGGGGGTGTGGAGCGTGCTCTGGACCCCAACAAGGTCCTCCTTTATTGACAGGTGGACAGACTCATGGCAGGTGCTCTGGGAGAAGCTTCCAGGCGTGGTGAAGTCCTCACTATACCGGAGCTACTAAGTCCCCTTATTATGCCTCATTCACAAGAGAGAGCCCCAGTCAAGAGCAATTTCCCCACAGCTTCTGCACAGAGACCCATGTGCCTCAGCTGGAACCAGCCATCACTCCTTTCCCAGGATCTTTGCCGAGCTCCCTGCACAACTTGCTCTCCTGCCTCTCCGTGGACACACTGACCCTGTCCCAATCCACGTGGTGATGCAGGAAATACCCCCCAGGGCCCAGTCTGCCAAACGCCCTCTAAGGACATGCTCCTTGGAGGCAGGAACCCAGCATGGGGGGCATGGAGGAGGGAGAGTGGAAGAACTTCTGGGCTTGGATTTGGTTTCTACCTTCACTTTCACACTGACTACCTGTGTGATCTGAGAGAAGCCACTGAACCTGACTGTCTCATTTTCCTTATTTTTTAAAGTGAGGATGAGAGTTGACCATAATGCATGTCAAAGGGATCTGAAACCATAACGTTCTATGTAAATGCAAGGAGGGATTACATTCCTATCATCTTTTCCTCAAGGAAGGCTTGGTGCTCACAGGCACACTAGTTGCAGACGGCAGTGATGGCAAGTAGAGCGTATATTCTCTGATGAAGCGCTTTCATGGGCTTGGCAAGTGAAAGGCAGGAGCTATCCAGACTCACTGACACATTGCATCCTCTCCCGGTGTGAGAAACACTAAACCTGTGATGACTGTGCACCCAGGTCCAACAGAGGCACTACGCAAACCGAGATCACAGGTCCAGCCCTTGCCTTCCAGAAGCTCACAGTCCTGTGGGAAGGCAGATAGGAAAAAGCCACTTCAATCTATTGTGACAAGAGGGCTGTGGAAGGAGGGAGGAAGGGCAGTTAATTCCCTGTGAGGAGGGAGGTCAGGGAGACCCTCCAGGAGGCAAGGTGAGCTGACCTTTAGGGTGGAAGTTAGCCGGACCAACATGGCAGAGAGGGGAGGTCCTAACGAGACAGGCTGGGACCTGGGACCTAGGAACCTTTGCTGCAGTGCTTGCACCTGGACAAATGTCTCCTCCAGCAACAAAATACAAAGAAACTCTAAGGGACTAAAAATAACTGCGTGCATGCCCAGTTGAGGTAAATTATGGACAACAAGATACAAAGAGACCAAAAGGTCCAACTGCCACTTCTGAAGAGCCGGGAGCAAAAGCAGGGTACTTCACATGCTCCCTGCACACAATGCCACGAAAGGGTGGGCAGACCACCTAGGCCACCACTCCAGCCCGACCCCTGGACCTGCCCCTACCCTCACCCCATATAAGGAAGCAGCTTGTCCCCCCTCAGGAAGCAAGCTAACAAGGGAACTTGTTTGTTCTCACTCCCCACTGCTGCGGCAGGGGCCCCAGTAAAGCCTTGTCTGAATTTCTTGTCTGGCCTCTGGTCAATTTCTATTGATTAAGGTCAGTAACATTTCCAGGTGGGAAGAAAGACCTGTGAGGAAGCCATGAGGCGTGAGGCAGGAGAGGGCACTCAGAGATGCCCGTAGCTTGGCTGGGCTGGAGCCCAGGGTGTGTGAGAGATCAGGCAGGGGAGAGAGGCCAGAACTTTGGCCTGAAGATCTTCATCCTGAAGGTGTCAGGACACCATCAAAGGAACATACAACAGTCCAAAGACAGAGACCTCTGTCCCCAGATCAGGCACATGTGCCCATCTTCATGGCTAAGCTACTCAAGTATTTCATAATGAACATTTAAAACCTTTTATGTTCAAGAGCATTCCCACCTGGGTTGGGAGAGTTAACGCTGTTCTTTGAACCCTATAGTCTTCTGATCTCTGGGAGACTAGAATGTCTGTCTCCCGCACGCATCTCAGCTGGTTCAATCTTTCTGTCTGTCCATCTGTCTCGCTTCTCGAGTCTGACGGCTGCATACCTGTGTCTTCCCCGCTTCCTCTCTCCCGTCACGTCAGGATGCAGACATCTGGGAACGCGCACAATGAACGCGCAGCAGCCACTGGGGGCGCTGAGGGTGCCTTCAAATCTGGCACCGGCCCCACCTCTCTCTCTCCTCCCATCACCATATTCATCAGCTCCTGCATTTGGTTTCCTATGGGTGATTTGGGTTGAAGAAGGAGGCCCAGAGGCCCAGTGATGAGAACATCTTTTTTTACGAATTGAAAAATAAAATGACAATAAGCAGCTAGCAGATCCCAGTTCACAATGAAGCAAATATCAATGTCTGTGGTTGTATTGACCTTGAAGATTTTTTTTAAAAAAACATAACAAGAATTCTTGGGGTGCCTTATTATATATACGGAATCTGGAGCCAGAAAATCCATCCTTTATGGACATGAGCATCTCTGGTGTACAGTCCTGACTTAAACATTCTGAAGTGCAGGTGGAAGAAAATCTATGGCCGTCCTATGCTACGTTGTCTCCTGTCAGCACAGACCCTCACGTGGATCTCCTGGGCTCCCTGAGGGGATCAGGGCTGAGAGTCACCCAGAAAGGAGCGATCCTCAGAGCTCTTCGCAGTGATGGGTGGGCAGAGCCACCACGTTCTAAATTGTATGTTCTTGGCCTTAGTGCTTGTCTGGTTTCCTAGCTCAGGACTCATGGAGATTCCTGGGTCCATTCTCACCAGGTAAGTCATCCTTAGATAATGTGATATAAAACTCTTAGATGCAGTCTCCCATGAGTCACCTTACTTCCTCTGGTTAAAAACCACTCCCAAGACCCCTTGTGCAGCCTAAGCTAATATAAGCAAGATTCGCATGGAGGTGAGGTTGGGGGGGCCAGGGATAGAGTGGATGCAGGTGAGTCCATGCCAGAAAACGCACCACCAGAACCTCGTTTTCCTTTTACAGACAAGTATCCATGAAGCTGTTCCTTTAAAACATCTCAGTACTTATTGAGAAGAAAGTTGTGACCTCCACGCCCCACCCCCACTGGTGCCTCGTGGACACTCAAATACTCTGAACCCTACTCAACAAAAGTAGCAAAACTGTTTGGTGTAAAGGATATTCATACTTGGATTTGAAAATACTTTTTTCAGTTCATATGGTTGCAACAGCCCTTAAGAAAGATGTAAACAGCCCTGCCATGCCTGTGTAAACATTTAAGGTGGAAAACATAAGAAGAGTCAGACTAAGACGTTGACAATGTAAGAAGACTAAGCGTATTTCTCTTAAAAGTACAGCAGCGTATATATTTTTATTTTCCTTGGCAGGAATTCAGGGGTATGGATTTTAGAAAGTGAATATCCGTTGATAATAAGAGGGGAATGTGGATATTCTATTATTATTCGCAGGAGAAAAGGGGAGCAAACTAATCTGTTTCTCTGGATGGTGTTTCTTGATTCTGATCAGCTCAGCATTCAGCTGCTTTTACCTATAAAGTATGGATTTCTATCTGTGAATACCTCTGCCCTGGTCTGATGAAGAGAAAAACCAAGGCAAAGCTCATGCCCAGAGAAACGGGCATCCACGTGGATTTTGGAGCCCTGGCGACAGCTGACAGTGCACTGCTGATGTGATCCGTGTGTTCCACTGAAGGGCTTGGGCCATGGAATAAGAAGGTTTCTGTCTTTCATGCGGAGATCTACCTGCCTGGCATTCTTCCTCTGTGTTCCACTGATTCGATTTAAAGGAGCTTTGAAAACTTCGAAGAACTTTCATGTTTTGCTAGTTTATCTTAAGTGTCTATCTGAAACCAATATTGTGATTTCAAGCATGGTCTTGGTAGATACATGCCATCTTCAGAAATAATTTCTGACACAAGATAAGATGTACCTGCTGGATCCAAAGTGAGGAGAGTCGAAGTCTGAATGGCATTTGGACTCCCCTGCTTTTCAAGAGTCTTTCTACTTCTTCCTAACGACCAGTATTAATCATTTCAGAACCATGTGGTCTTCTGACATTTCTACTCTTCTAGACTTGACAAAAAGGAGGGTTTTGATGTCCTGAGTGCCTTTTCCCGTCAAGTAGCTCTGTTCTCACAGTGCACGGCTAACAGCAGACTAACCTCTCCCTAAGCAGAATGAGGTTTCACATTTTTTCTAATCCACTGAAGAAAAGTTAGGTGGTGATGGATTCCTGTTAAGAAATCAGCACTTGGTTTTCAAAATGTTAAGCTGAATTGGAGCTGGGTTGTGGAGGTAAAAAGTAGCACCAGCTGTGGAGCAAAGCTTCTCAAATTCTTACTTGTGCTTTTTGCATAAGGGGAGATGATTTCTTCCATTTTCACCAGCTCTTTTCCCCAAGCCCTACAAGTTAGGAACGAGGAGGACCACAGGCCCGGCCAGGGCTTTGTGGCTTACAAGGGACTAGTGGGACCAGAATTCTTCCTGAAGGGATGGGCGGCAAAGGACTTGGGTCGTCATCCGAGTGTTTCAATGGTGGTTCCATGCTTATCCGTGGTGCGACCTTCGGGCAAATTATGGAATCTAAGCCTCAGTAGTTTTCATCTGCTAATGGGTATGACAGTCCTGGCTTTATCAGGTTGCTGTGAGGATTAAATAGGCAAATGCAGGCAAGCTCAGCAAAGGACCTGGCCATAGGCCTCAACAGTGCCTCCCCATGGCTGGTTCCAGCTCAACAACCACAGGTGTTAGTGGTAGAAAGAGAAACACAATGAGACTATTAGAAGTTTTGCTTCTTCTCTGTTCTCACCATTTCCCCTCTCTATTGAAGGATCCCAGAGGGAGGGTCATGTTTGTAAAAGGAGAAAGGGGAGCAGGTGGCCAAATCAGGGGGCCAGGAAGGCAGGGGACAAATGGCACATACATACCACCTTGCTATAACATCTTTTTATGTGGGGAAGAGAGCTATCTCTATTATTTTTAGCAAATTCTCAGATTATGCAGCTCTATTTTTCCTCTCTGACCTGTGTTAGCATCACATCTGCAGTTTCAAGCAAGGTCTTGCAAACCTTATGCCAACAGTTTTCTTTTCTGATATGAGATGCTCAAGGTATCACCTGCCATGTGCCAGCGGGCCTGTTAGTAGTATGGACAGAGTATCCTATGTCCTCCCAACTCCGCTGCGCCCTCCCCCACCCCTAGGAAGACAGACAGTGAGTCTCCACGCTCGTGAGCAAGCAGCAAGGGACAGTGGTGGTGACTCAGGTGTGGGAGGCTGCTCTGGCTTGAGCAAAACCTCATATAAAATCCCACTGGCAACCAAAATCTAATGGACAGTCACACAATGTCTGACGATTTCAGACAACATAAACAGCCAGTTCTACCAGCCCCTCAGGCCACACAGAGAAGAAAAGAGAGGGATGCTCCAATGATGCCTCACCCTTTCTTCATCCCACATCTCACTATATTAGTTTATGCCACCCGTGGATCGACCCTGGGCAGAGGTCCAACCCGCTTGTAATTCTCAAAAGGTGAATAAGGCAGCTACCTCCCCCTAGAAGATAAAGGGAGAGGTAAGGTGTTCTTGGGGCCAAGAGGACTCCTCCCTTTCCCTCCGACAGAGCGCAGGGCATCGGCTAGCCGTGCCTGTGTCAGGATCCGTTACCCTGCCTGGAGACACACTTTCAAACAAGCAGCCATGGCACATGGCAATTTTTAAATGGTGCCTGTTTCTGTCCACAGGTGGAAACAGAGTAGCTCCTCTCTAGCCGGCCCACGAGATCAGAGATAATGAGGACTAATTTGAGCATGTCTGTTTGGCTTTTTCAGCGGCAGAGGGGCGCAGCAGCAGAAATACTGGCTCCCAGATCATTAAAGGGGCAAACACCTGGGAGGGGCAGTGGGCTCCCCGGGGAGAAGTGGGGCTCCTGGCTGCCAGCCGCCCTCCTGGGAGGACTAACCCATCCATCACCCTCAGGACAGACATCACCGCAGACAGCAACACCGCTAGCGGGAGCTCTCTAGCCCCTCTCTCTGTAGCTCTTCCAAGCCCCTCGAGCATTTTGAAATGTGTCCACATACCTCTTGCCACTCTACATAGGCTCCCCCCTTAACACTTGGCCCTCACATCCATCAGAAAGAGGAGAAAGGAAGTGAGCCTCCTTGGGGAGCTGCTGCCCTCCGGAAGTCCTGCTCTTCCCTTCCAGGCCCTCTGCCCGCCCTCAGCTGCCCCAGCTCCGTTGCCTGGGCACCCTGACTCTCTTCCTGGTACTAAGAGGCAGCCCTGGGCCTCCTGCTTTCAGCTCACTCTTGGGCTTTGCAAGCGCTGCTGCTGCCACCGTCAGGAAGATGTAGGAACTGCAGTGCTCACCCGGTTTCAGAGCCCACAACGTTCTGCTCTGCCAGCTCTTGACCGATATGGTCCCAAGACAAACACAGGCCCTGTCTCCCCAGGCCCCATCACAAGGGCGCAGTGTCTTATGCAAGAAGGAGGCTTCAGAGTCTAGCTCCCCGAAGAAATGGGACTCCCTGTGAACGTGGCGTAGACCCCAGCATCCTTAAGCAGGCACAGAAAAGTGTGGGTCGTAGGACGTGGAGAACAAAGCCACTGGGAGATTAATTGGCAGGTGCTCTTCCTCTGGGACAAGGGCAGGCAGGCACGGAAGGGTGGCCGTCACTCCTTGTGCGGCACCGGGATGGGTCCCCAGGAGAGAGCTCTAAGTTTCTGTCCCCTCAACACCTGCATGATGAGCCAGCCGGGCCCGGTGTCACTCTGAAGCTGTCATAGCTCCCAGCATTGCCGAGGGTGACAGATGGCCTGTCACGCTGCACCGGAGCTGCATCACCTGTGACATGTGCAGGTGACTGACAGAGATGGGAACTGACATGCATTAAAGAACAGAAGGCCCGATTGTTTCTTGGGAGGAGTGGGTGGCTGCCAGAGGGTGTTTCTCTTGGCAGTGTTCCTGGTGACCCGATGGTCATTCAAGGCCTTGATGGGAGAGGAACATCTTCCTACAGGGCAAGACCACACTTTAAACAATCAGGGTCTTTCCTCCGTCCTCCAGTGTGTGTGTGTGTGTGTGTGTGTGTGTGTGTGTGTCGGGTTGGGGGGGGGCGTCTCAGCCTCTGCTGTGGTGTGTGGTGATGTGGAGGGGTCAGAGGCACTGTGTTCTTTTCTTTCATTTTTCCCCACAGTTTATTCCAATAGTCGATATTTATTCATAGCCTCCCATATGCCGACTAGGGTGCTAGGCACCAGGGCGGTAAAAGAAACGGAGATTTTAATCAACCAGTTAAGAAAAGCCCCTGGCTATTTTTGGTTGTTTTTGTTTTTGTCAGAACAGATACAAAAGGAGCTACCCAAGCAGCAGCTCCTTGATTGCTATTCAGCCCAAAAGGCTGGCCTGTCATTTCCCCAGGTGGAGGGGGGCCTGGAAACCTCGGGCCTTCAAGGTAAAGCTGAAGGCCGGACAGAGGAAGGGACCAGCTCAGGAAGAGTCTGGAGTCGATCAAAACGAGACAGAGCTGCAACGCGGGGTCACGGTTCAGAGGTCAACTCCCCAATTTTCATAGGGGACCCCCCCCCAAAGCCCTCGCCTGTGCCTAGACACTGAGGATTTGCACAAGTTCTAAGAACGTGGCTCATCTCAGGCCCCAGCTTAGGATCCTCTCATGCGTTTGTCAGCGCTGCTGATGTGGATCCGCCAGCCTCCTGAGAAGCACCGAGGCTTCTCGACAACGCAGTGAGCACGATGGGGAGTGAGCGCGGTCAGCAAAGGAAACTTTCTGAGGGCCTGATAGCGACAGTGGCCACCTCTCGCTGTCATCACGGTGACGAATGGAGCAGCGCTCGTGGAAAGCCATGTGCAACGCATGAAGCTTTACACAAACGCTAAATATCATCATCATCATTCTGATACCATAATCATTGCTACCACTGCTGCCACCACCAACAACCCAAAGAATCTGTCTGGCACCTGCAAGAAAATGAGCTGGACAAAGAGATCTATAGCCCATCATCTACTTTCTAGAAGATAGAGGATGGTAGAAGAGTGTATTATCCAAAATAAATAGCTTGTTGTTAATAGATTATATTTAGGAAAACTTGGAATTGGAGAGAATTTCGATGTTATCTAGTCTACCCTCCAATCTGACTCTTCCATTATCATTATTTACTATTTTTTTTTTTTTTTTGCGGTATGTGGGCCTCTCACTGTTGTGGCCTCTCCCATTGTGGAGCACAGGCTCCGGACGAGCAGGCTCAACGGCCATGGCTCACGGGCCCAGCCGCTCCACGGCATGTGGGATCTTCCCAGACCAGGGCACGAACCCGTATCCCCTGCATCGGCAGGCGGACTCTCAACCACTGCGCCACCAGGGAAGTCCTATTTATTATTTTTTTAAGAGACTCACTTTATTATTATTTTTTTATTGAAGTATAGTTGATTTACAATGTTGTGTTAATTTCTGCTGTACAAAGTGAATCAATTATACATAGATATATGTTCTTTATTATATTCTCTTCCATTATGGTTTAACCCAGGATATTGACTAAAGTTCCCTGTGCTCTACAGTAGGACCTTGTTGTCCATCTCGACTCTTCCATTCTTGATGGCCCGAATTCCACTCTTAGCCTTTCAGCAATGGGAAGCCATCTACCGAGCCAGCCTTCGACAGTAGGGTTAGCTGTGGACAGTCTTGGAGATGTCACTGTCTTCTTCCTGCACGCCAGTGCAGGGTTTGGCTTCACCCCTGAGCTTGTCCTGCCAGCCCCGCCATCTCCTGAAGAGAGTGGGCCAGAGTGTGGAACATGTGATCTGATGATGTTCTCTACTCTTGAATGAAAGGTTACTTGGTGCTGGAGACTTGTAAGCCTTTCCGAGTAAAATCAGTTAGCTTGTAACCTTGTTTCCCCCAGAGCCAGGGTATCTTAGCTTCCTCCTGAGAACAGGAAAGAAGTCCTCAGCAGAACGTCCCCAGGCACCTCTTGCTTGTCTCATCCTTGCCTCCGTCTGCCTTTCTGATTTACCATTCGTCCTCAATGTTAGGCTTCCTCCACCTCTGCGTAGCCTTCCAGGGGCCCCAGAAACTGGAAACTCCCATTCCTCAGAGCACTCCATCCGACTAACAGTCCTGCATGTACTCGGCCATCCCTGCTTCTGTGTTCTCCGTGGTCCTGTCCACTTTCCATCCCTTTACACACTACTACGTAGGAAGATGAGTGAGGCTATTACCATTCAATTCTACATTTTTTAAGCCCCATGTGCGACACAGGGAATACCAAGAATAAATAACATGTTGATCTGTCTCTCTTTTTTTTTGTCCATTGAACCCATGGTATAGAGAGCATTACAGACCCATAAGCTACTAACGATGTTTCTAAAGAATAGACTTAATCCTGACGATCCATCCTCAAAACATTTAGCATATGTTACTCACGACCATTCACAAGCTTCCTCAACACCCAGAAGTCTAGCCCCCATACAAACCACTGCTTCTGAACCCTGACATCCTGTCCCGCCTTCTGACCTGTGCACCCATCTGAGGTACCACCTGGGACCGTCTTTCTTTGCATCATCGGGAGAACTCTAGACACCTTTTATGATCAAGTCACCTCCTCTGCACAGCCCTTCTTAATACCTTCAGCCATTCCTGATGCTCTCAGAACACTCTGACTACTCTGAGCTGTTGAATTGTAACGACAAGTCCGATTGTTTGCTCCTTGACTAGCCTGAGAGCTCCCCTGGGGCAGAAACACAGCCTCAGTCATCTTTTCATCAAAAGTCCCTGGCACAGTGTGTCCACCATGTAGGAGGCCCCCAATGAGGGCTGGCTGAGTGGACAGGCTGAGCTCTGGTGTCATAAAATGCTACTTAATCACAAAGGAAGGAGTAAGAAATGTGGCCCTCTGAGACACGGACCCTCTGGAGCCCCTGGGGAAGAGTGTGGAAAGGCGAAAATGATGTTTGGTTGTCACTGCTGCAGCTGTCAGTGTCAGATTTCAAATTCCTGTCTTCTAGGCGCTAGTTAGAAAGAATGTGAACTTGCAACAACTGTCCAGTGAACACAGGCCAAGTAAGCAGACCACCTAAGATAATCCAGCCTGATGGGCACACCTCCTTTTAATGATGACAAATGCATGCCATGGCAGCGTTGGTTTCAGTGATCGAAAAACAACCTCAGGCAAATCTCCGTCACTTTGCTCAGGAGGACACCAACACCAGGTGGAAGATTAGGGGAAAATCTCATCCTGCATTTGAGGAAAATGGCTGATTTTTTCTAAGTTCTGGATATCACTACACTGTAGCAATAAGTGGTATGTGCGTGCGTGCGTGCGGGCAGGCATGCATGTGTGTGGAGAGCGGCTTCACGGATGGGAGGAGGCTTGAAAGTGGGCACGGTACGGCTTCTTGGCTGCCAGGAGAAACCTCCCCACGGCGTGTCGGGAGGTGTCTACATTTGGCTACTCCTTGCCTTGATTTCAGCCAGGAGAGGACGAGTGTCTGTCTCCCAGGCTCCATGCCCCAGCCAGGGCTGCAACACAATAACTCTGCAACAAGCAGGAGTCACTCGTGCTGGCCACTGTTTCCGTGGCTTTAACTTGTTACCAACGTGCTCAGGGGAAGCTGACATTTATTTAATCCTCATAGCCTATGGACTGTGTCCTCACGGAAACATTGTATGCTTAGGGAAGACATCTGTTTCCAAGCAGCTTATGCTAAATTGCAACTACACAAAGGAAACACTTACCTAATGTTGACATTTACTGACTTCTAGAAGTATACAGCCAGAATACTCATTTTTACCATTGGGAAAGGAGGAAAAAAAAAAAAAGCGCCATATTTGATCCCTAGCTCTTTCAGTGGGTTAGAAGTAGAAAGTTAATGAAAGTTAATGTTAATGTGGGGTGGAGATCCCTAGTCTATGGCAACTGCGTGGGCTGGGTATACTCTTCAAGCTCAGCAGAAAGCAGGACACAGCATTCTTTGCGTGAATGTGACAGAAGTATTCTAATGATCCATAAGGCATATCTATATTCCTATTTGACGGGTCGACCTTACTGGATTCTGGCTTTCCCCCGGGGAAAAGAAAATGACCCACGATGACATACAGAGCTGTACCGTCTCAATGCAGTAGACTCTGCATCATTCCCCTAGCTGGAAATAAAATCCCACTCCATTTGGATACCGGGCAAAGCTATCACAACCTGGCACAGGATGCTGGCAGGCTTTGCTCCCCGCTCCCTTGTAACTAGCAGTGACGTGATATGAAACCCGCGGGCACAGACATCCCCAGGGCAGCAGCTCCAGCCAGACCCTGCACCATGAATGCTGGAGAGTCCACTGACCTTGAGGGAAGACTGGGGCCCCAATCACTCTGCTGCGAGAACCATAAGGTCAGGATCGCTGCCGTGGTGAGACTCCAAGGGTGGATTCCAGCAAGCTCATGGTCTCACTGACCCCCTCCACTGCTGAATTAGAACGGCCCTGTTCCTGGGGTGTGGGGAAGGAATTCGGCACCCCGTTATTTCTAGGTTGACCCTGATTAAAAAGGCCTGCACTGGTTTTACACCCAAAAGTCATCTCAACAGCTTACAAGGATAAGGACTGTAGCCGAGAAATGATGCCTAAGGCTGTGTAACTGGCCCCACCCCCAATTACATGCAGCCCTTGAAATGAATGCTCCTGGCCTCCTCCCCAACCCTCCATCACAGGCAATTTTCTTTCCCTCCTTCATGTTTCCAAAACAGTTTATCTTTTTATCTCCTTGGAAGAAAAGTACTCTGCAAATCAAAGGAATCATTAGTATTGTTATTATTTTGCTATTGAAATCTCTTGAATTCACTTAGGATTATTCATGGGGATTTTTGGGTCTGCAATATAATGCCTCCTGAGTCACCCCCACTGGGCTGAACAAAAAAGAAAAATTGTATCTTCAGCCCTAATGCCCTACTCCGCAGGTCCCCACCGGCCCTGGCTCCTACCAGGGCTTGGAAGGAGCCTACCAACACTGGCACCCCAGGCAGAGCTGCTGCCCCTTGGTAGCATGCCTAGCTCACTGCTGCCATGTTCCAAGCGAGATCTGCCTTTTGTAACCAAAGAGGGAGGCTCTGTGGGATCCTCTGAGCTCAGCGGGAAGGCCCTGACCCCACCACACACCCCTCTCCCCCGGGACACATCTCCTCCCTCCTCTATAGGTCTGGCTGGCAACTGACAGCTCCCTGCTGGGCAGCAGACACAGTGACCACCCCCAGGCCCAACAGACATGTCCCATCTCCCCTCACCCAGGCAATCTGTGAAAGAAGGGGTCCCACACCCTTGGCAGCTGGGCACTGACCTTCCAGGACAAAAGAAGTGATTCTTCCCCCTCTAGACAAGCCATCAGATCACAAGGGGTGCCGGTGGGGGAAGTCTCACACTTATTACTTGCTCTATCTTTTGTTCTATGATACTTCTGGGGAAGGATAAATGTTTCCAAAGTTGCCGTTCACTCCCAATTTCCTTTTCCAATACCTTCTCGGCCTGTACCCCCCTCGGATCCCCTCAGTACTTCTGGCTGCTTCGGCTGTGCTTGTGCTGTTTTCTGAGACCCCTCCCTGCCCTCCCCAAGAGAGCTTCTTGCAAGTTGAAGCCTCTTGCCCTTGCTTAGCCCTTCCCATGCTTCCTGTCCCCCCTCCGGGTCCCCTTCCCCCTGGCTACCTCTCTCCACTCACACTCAATCTTACCCTCTGTCTGCTTGATGCTCTCCTGTTCCCTTGGAGATTCGCGTCACCAAGAACCTCTGCCCCTCTGATGGCCATCTGACAGCCCCTCTTGGTGATTCCTGCCAGCAAGTTAGGAGAGCAAGTGGCTTAGATTCTTCCCAACAGGGAGATGACACCCTGGATTAATCCTTAACTCAGGGATGCCATTGAGAGGTAAATGCAAGTTTTCACTCTCACCCCAACACGTTCAGAGAAGTGTGGTGCACATGTAAAGACGACAAGGGAGCTGGACTCCCCAGAATTGGAACTTTCAGGCCCACAACGTTACTAGGCAGGACAGGACACTCTGGGATGCTAGAGCAAAACGTCAGAGAGTGGAGAAGAGAACATCTTTCCTAGGAGCGGCCGAATAGGAGGCACCGAGTTTGTACCACTGCACACTCCCCGAACTGTCTCAGAACCGGAGATCTGACGGGAAGCAGGGCGCCCTCCGGCCTGCTAGAACATCATCCCCCCAAAGCAACTTAAGACGTGGCTGTGCAGGCTGGATGGCGCGGGTCTTGAAGACGAAGGAGGGAGGGCACAGAAGGAAATAGTTGTGGGCAAACCGAAATGAGCAAGGGAAAAACACAGTAAGTTCTAAGTGTATGGATGACAAGAGGATAGATTCTTTTTTGCCCAGGCGCAGAACATGCCTCTTCTCTGCGGGCGGCAAAGCGTGCTGTGACATTATCCCTCTCTGTACAGAGCACACCGTCCTGACAGCTGGGGAAGAGGCATCCCCAGCAAGAGAGAAACCCATGAACAGTGCACGCCGGCAGCTCTCCACTTCCTTGTGGGGAGCCAGGCTCGGGGACATTGGCCACGGTGGGAACGGAGGAATGCCATTTGGCCCTTCTACTGCCACCTTAAGCATGATCAATACATATTTAATCTCAACCTATATGAAACGCCCAAAGTTTACAAGATAAGGGATACAGCATATCACTAACATTAATTATACCTTAATTTTACTCTCTGAAGGGGAATGAAAAAAAAGTAAAGGTGAATAAATATTTAACAAATTAGAAGAGAAAGGATGATTGAAATGACTTACTTTAAGAGTTTACCTAAATGTTTTGCTTTTAAAGTCTTTGGAGCACTGTTTGGAACAGCCTCTCTGTATGGGAGGCATGAGAACTGTGTTTCTAGCGACTTCAAAATGACATGCAGTTTCCCGCCGTGAGAAGCGTTGGACAGCAGATGGATGTGTCACTAGAGGGCCAGAGAAGGCCCCCAAAAGAGCCCTGGGCATTTGTTTTCTCCGAGTGGAGGGCCATCCCTGAGTCTCTGCACATTTCCTTGGAAAGCATCCCCAGAGGAAGGGCACGCGGGAGGTGGGATCAGATGGATGGCTCAGAGGGGGTGTCAGGTGGGGTGCAACCGCAGTAGGGGGATGAGAGAGCGGGGGCCATCTAAAGCCTGTGGGCTAGATGACACGTGACATGTTGAAAGTGTATACTCTCTATCTGATAACTCGATAAACATATGGCACCAGGCAGGAGTTGGGCATAGTATACGAATTAAGCATACATGTGTAGAGGGTCAAATGGAATCCTCTGGGGAATTCACAATACTCAAAACAACATCCACATTCAAATCAATGCCCCTGGATCAAGTCAAAAGGTATTCTATTCCAGTGAAGTCCATTAAACGTTGTCCCACTTGACCCTTAATTCCTGCAGTGAGACACCATCTACTCAAGGAACCTACCCTACAATGTCTGGTGATGTAGGGGATTCTGATTGGCTACGTCCACTTTGGTCTCCTTGTCTTTCTTTAGACTTGTTTTGGAGTCCCGTCGACTATGCATCTACCATTTAGTAGGGTGGGCACAGCTGGCCAAGCTCAGAAAACTCAGGAATAACAAGGAACTATGAACTGCATGATGCTGTGGTTCCTTCCTAGTGCTCTTGGGGCTTAGGATAGAAGAAACAGAGCATTTAACCTCCATAGGTAAATATTTAAAGATTTATATGAGGCAATCAAGAAACAGCTCTGTACTGAGAAAGGAATAAGCAAAGCAGAAGTTGCACGCTGTGATGATTCCGACAGCCAGAGAGGCACTTAGACACCTATAGGCTTCTTGTGTCAATCTAGACAAGAGTCTCGGCTCAGGCTTCTAAGAACATAAACAACGGAGAGAGTAAAACGTGCACTGGTTCCATGAACCTGGGTGTAGGGGGTGGGACGGTTGGATCCTCTATTTAGGGATTCTACATGTAACTCCCTGAGTGAATGAATTGGTAAGAGGCAAAGGAGAATGAGAGTCAGCATGTGTGTCGGTGTAGGTGTGACCCATAAGCAAGCACACACACATCCAACAAAGAGGGTCATCTCACAAAACGGTAAATAGAACCCAAATGTTTCTATACCAGTGTTCTGAGATAGTTCTTATTCATTCAGCCCAAAAACTCTGGGGAAGGCAATTTATCTTCCTGCTGCTGTAGGGAGCCCTGGTGAGAGGCACAAAACCACATGAATACGTGTGTGTGTGTGTGTGTGTGTGTGTGTGTGTGTGTGTGTGTGTGTGTATGTGTGTGTGTACATTAGAATTACATACAAGCAGGGATACATGCATACTCGGGTGTGGGAAGGGCCCCCAGGTTAAATCAGGATGGTCAGAAGCAAAGTTTGACAGCGGGAAAATCTGCAGTGACCACAAGTAGCAGCTGAGGAGCTGGGAAAGGAGGTGTGGGTTTCTGCTCTCATCTGGCTTCTCCCTGACCGGGGAAGAAAGGGAGACATGCTGTTTGCTTGCAAAGCCAGCCACCCATGGCGGTGCTGTGCTTTCTCAAAAACTTTTACCCTTCATTTAATCAACAGATGGACGTGCTCTGTTGTGGATTTTTCTGAGAGGCCTGTTCCTCCCAGAGCTGTGCTGGCTGGCACAAATGCCGCCTCAGATGGCAGAGACAGCGCTGGCATTCCAGAAGCGGGGGAAGGAACCGACTGACTTGTCCCTCAAACTCAATTCCACAGGTGACTCGGATGCCACCGGCTCTGCGGGCGCTGGCCATCCATCTCCCCAACGGCCCTCCCTGCCCTCCACCGCCACGGGCCCCAAGGCTCCCAGGGGCAGGGAGCCCGAGGTGGCCAAGTTCTTTTCGGAAAGTCCACCAGCTTCTCTGCCCCTGCTAAGCTGCAGAAAGGAAGCAATCAGCATCACGGGCGGAATTTCATTGCATGCCCTGAAATCTAGTGCTGTGTAGGACAGAATGCAGTCGTATTCAGAGAAGCCGATTACATTCAATGAAACTCTTGAGAAGCTTTCCCCAAACACTGCGCATCTCCCCCACGGTCCATTCTGTCATCGCAGACCCCTCCACACGCATTCCCTTCCGAATACACCCGTGCCAGCGCGACCTTATTCGTGCTGAAATAGCCACGTAAACAAAGCTCTGCTTCCCGGCTCTCTTCTCCAACCTGCGTCTGGAGAAGAGGAGGCGCCCAGAAGTTCAGAGCCGCACAGCCACATAGATGCCGCCTAATTAACATACCGGGAGCATAAAGAACTCATTTGCATTGGGGAGTTTGAGCTGGATGTTGGCAAGTGAGGGGAGAAAGTCACCCTCCCCTCCGGTATCCGTGCCTTCCAAAGGAAAATAAACAGTACCATTTTGTTGCATTTTCAAAGGCAAAGAGGCAATGCCAGTGCCTCTCGGCCGGGCACCGGGAGACGCATCCATCAGTTCGAGTTTCCGAACCCTGCCCACATTCCTGCCCGCAGCCTCGCGCACCCTGACAACCTCGCCGACTTTTTTTGCAACTCCAGCGGCGCACGGGTCCTACCTTGGCTGAAGAGGAAGAAGCAGACGAACAGCAGGTCGAGCTGGAAAGGTCTCATTCCTCCGCGCGCCGAGGGGAAGCCGGCGGGGCAACTTGGGTTCGCGGTGAGTTTCTCCTGCTCGGCGGCTCGTGGTGCCCTGCCTCGGCCGCGGTCCTCCCAGGTTCGCTCCGACCATCTGTCTGTCCGTCGGTCCCTCCGGGTGGCCTCGGGCTCCGTGCCTCAGGGGATCCGCAGCCAGCCGAGGCAAGTCGCCTGTTTCTAGCCGCCTCGGGAAGCCGGGCTTGTCAGCGACGTCCCCTCTCGGAGCAGCTCCATCCTCTGGCGCTCGGCATCCCAGGCACACAGCTTCCTCCGTCGGCTCCTCCCACAGCCAGCGCGCGAGCGAGCCAGGGAGCGAGTGACGAGTGACAGAAGGGCTCCTTTCACTGAAGCTGGGGCGGAGGGAGAGGGAGGGGAAACAGGTCATAATTAAAGAGGAAATACTTGGTGAAAGGCGATCTATGCAAAACGGAGGGTGGCGGTGGTGCAGGGGAGGCTCTGTTCTTTCTTTCCCTCTTTTTTTCCCCCTACATAGGGGGAAATTCAGCTTTTGCCACCATTACTGACCAAAAGACATCTTGAACAGGGAGCGGAGCTGTGACTTTTTGTCCACAGGACATAATGTTGTTTAAAGGAGTGAAGGATGGCTGGATGCACGTACCCACAGTACAATATGCCTGCCTTGCCTTTGCACGGGGGACTGGAAACTGGGCTGGATGGGGAAAAGCAAAAGGCAAGGGGGGATACATCTTTCCCCAGGAAAGACTTGGCCAGTGTGTGCAGCAGGAGTCTCGGAGTTGGGGAAAAGATAAGCATGCTTTGCATTTTTGAGACTTTCCTAGGAGGGGGCTAGGTAATAAGCTGGGAACGTTTGCACCTTGGTTTTGCTTTGCCATACTCCTAGAAAACAAAATGAAGGAACTAGAGGGAAAGCAGGTAGATTTATGACACATACCCATTTGTTATTATTATTATCCTGGTTTGTTCATTTCCTACCAAGGATAGGGGAGCAGGCTGCCTTTGCATTTGGAGTCTCTCCTCTAAGGAGCACCCCATCACTCTGACCGTGTCTTTTCTCCAAGAGGTGCTGTGAATCCTACTGCGAAGGAGAGGCCAAGGTCACAGGCAATTGCCTCCTAAGAACCTTCAGGTCTTTCACCTGTCATGAAACTCACACTCAAATCAAACTCTATTTCCTCCCGGATATCAAAGCAAATTTATCTAGGTCTATTTATTTGAGAGATATTTAGATATGCCTGGTATAAGCAGGGCATTGGGGGAAATAAAACTGCAGGCGCAGTCCATGACTTCAGGAGCTCATAATTTAGTGTGGAAGCAGAGTACACGCATAAAATAAAAACTGTAAGGATAGTTACAAAGCAACATATAAAAATATACGGCATTGGGCCTCCCTGGTGGCGCAGTGGTTGAGAGTCCGCCTGCCGATGCAGGGGATGCGGGTTCGTGCCCCGGTCCGGGAGGATCCCACATGCCGCGGAGCGGCTGGGCCCGTGAGCCATGGCCGCTGAGCTTGCGCGTCCGGCAACGGGAAAGGCCACGACAGTGAGAGGCCCACTTATCGCAGAAAAAAAAAAAAAAAAAAAAAAAAGGAAGTGCTTATACAAACTGAAATATGAAAAAACCTTT
>NW_006790311.1:2308747-2309990 GCF_000442215.2 Lipotes vexillifer
ACCCAAAATAACAAAAAAAAAAAAAAAAATATATATATATATATATATATATATAATATACAGCATATGCAGAAGAAGGGGACGTAATGAGTAATGAGAGGGAAATGAAAGATGCTCACTCGATTTGTGGCATGCAATTATAAAATCAATCATTACTTTCATCAGTCACTGGACCTTGGGGAGGTTCTTTGGGAAACTCTTAGCTTTTCTTCCAATAGTTATACATATTTTGGGGACTTTGCTGATTGCAAGTTACATTCCAAGTTTCCATGTGGATCTTAACTTTAAAACACATCCCTTAGTATTTATGAACAAGAAAGAGAGAAGGGGCACATGTGAAAGTGTGTGCTATCAGGAGCTTACATCTGGTTGTTGACATCAAAGATCTACAAATTAGTAGGTGCCTGCCCTGTTGACTTTTCTATTCTTCATAGTTTATTTAACTGCATCCCTTAGAGGCTGTTAAACACATCAAAGGGAAATTTGTAAGCAAACTTTTGGGGGAAAATAAGCAATGCTGAGCAACAGAAACTAAGAGGACCCAAAAGAGGCACCCCGTCAGCTAAACTAGCAAACAAGGTACAGAAGCAAAGTGTCAGCACTACCTTAGTCCAGGGACTTGCTATAATAGACAACGTAATGAAATGGAAGAGACAAATCAGAAACACGTGCAAAAGATGAATAATAATTCTAAATAACATGTCAAATAACATATCAAGAGTGAAAATATGGCATGTATAGTGCTGTAACTTCAGTAGGAGCTTTCCATTGAATCTATAGGGGTGGGAAGAAATTTCAGGTCTGGGGGTCATTCCTAAAGCCAACCTTGCTGTGAATAAGACTAATAATTAAAGAATGTAGATTGTGCCTTACAAAGCAACATTTGATGTTTTAACTGACATTTACCCTTTAAGCTGTTGTTAATTCTGATTGCTAATTCCTAAGTGGTCTGGGGACCAAACTTGCTTAATTCAGCCCCAGAAAGAAATACTACAAACCAGGATCAAGAGGCCAGGGTCACAACTTGTGCAATCCACCAAAATCAGGCCCACCTACAGGCGCCTTCAAACTACACACATTCACTCTTGGTCAGGAGAAGAGGTGTGGGGGGAGTCCGAGGTTGGAAGGACCTGGTTTCCCTCGCCCCCTGGTCCCGAGATTGGCCTCCTGACTCTCAATCTGGCTCCGATCCCCCACCCCCTCCACCCCCCAGCCAGCTAGGCCTGTTCCCTTCTCCATCCCC
>NW_006790311.1:2310048-2367217 GCF_000442215.2 Lipotes vexillifer
TCCCGCCCCGCAGCCTCTGGTCTCAGGCAGAAAGGAAAAAAGCTTGGATTAAGTGGTGAGCTGCCTGCCTCTAAAAGGACCAGGGGGCCTTTCAAGCCCGAGTGCCGGAAAAATCAGGGCAGTCTTCGGCAGCCACCACGTGGGGCAGCGAGAACCACAGCGGTACCTGCAGGACCCACAGCCGGCCGGGCTCTGGCGCCAGCCCCGACGGCGGCCCCGCCATCTCCGCCTGGGCTGGTCCTTGGCCTCACCTCCTCCGGGGTCTCGGTTAACCTCCTGGCGCTGTAAGGTGCCTGCGCGCAGTTCGCGGCGAGGAGGGAGCGGAGGAGGGAGGCGGCGAGCAGCACGGCTCCACCTGATGGAGAAGCGCGGAGGCTTAGACCTCGAAGCGCCGCGAGGGGAGGGGGCCGGGGGAGGACGCCCGCCGCCCCCGCTGGGAACCTCGGCGTCCGGAGCGCGCCGCTCGGAGAACCAGGTCTCTGGGCTCGACCCGAGGAGGTGGCGACACTGAAGAGACAGCAGAAAACCGGCCACTTGGAAAACTGCCCGAATTCTTGTTCTCTGCCCATCCAGGCTCCGGTCTCCGTTGCGCCCACCGCGCGAGCCGCGGCCCCTCGCCAGCAGGTGGCATCCTCTCTAGAGTTTCTTCACCTGGCTCAGAGCCCGTGGCCGCCTTAATCAGTCCCCGCCCCCTCCGGGCCTTCAGGGCCAAGTGTTGTGTCCTTCGAACCCCCAGCCCAGCGGGTAGGAACGAGATCTCCCTCCCAAGAATGGGGGCTGGCTCCGGAGTCTGCTGCTCTCCGGCCAAGAAGTTTCAGGAGTGCAAGTCTCCTCCGGACAGCTTCCAAGCCCTGGTCTCTGGGCAGCAAGTGTACCCCGCTGTTTTCTGAGGTCAGGGACAAGGAGTGAGGCAGGAGGCTCTGGGCCCAGGTACAGGGGTGTCCGGGCACCGCTGTCCAGCGTCCTGAGCCGGCGGGAGTTCAGACCCTGACTCATCACCACTTTCTAGTTATTTTCCTCCTGGCTGTTCATCCAATGTCTGTAATATTTATTATTCCCTCGATTTGTGCAAAGGCCTGTTTTGGGTACTTAATGAAGATGTGTGGAATGAATGCGTGAACTCCTGTTCTTGGAAAGTTTGCCCTCTAATTGGGGCGAAGCGTACACAGGTGCATCCATGGCAAAAAAATTAAGAACCTTCTCATTGGCTTTTTAACAAGACAGACGTTACCCTGGAGGGTCATCTGTCAGCTGGAATCCTTTCTAGTGGAATCCTTCTGGGCCCACTTGCCTGAGGCCCTACAGGAAGCTGCAGGGTCGAGATGCAGCACAGGGCCCCAACCTTCAGCTGGAGTTTCCACAGTCCTGTTTGCTCCCTTGCTCACCTGCAATGCTCATGCGCCCTCATCTTCCTGTGTTCACCAGGGCCCCTGTATAGCACGAAGGAGGGGGAGAGGCAGTTTTATGAGAGGGACAGTCATCATGAGCGGAGAATTTCCTGTTTAATGCCTCTTGGCAATATTTTTTGCACAGATACATTATAAACCACATTCCTTTTTGTTTTTCTTAGAACCTGCCAGTGCTGGTGAAAACCTCTTTGTTCAGGGATTTAAACACGTTTTGAACAGGCCCCTCCTGGTAGTTCAGGGTAACCTGACTCTCCCATCTTGGATAAGTTAATAAGGGCCGGAAGTTACATATACTTATAGAGACCAAATGGGCTTCCTGGGTGGCAGCCTGTCTGACCTGGGCAGTCACAATCTTCTAACCTATTTCTTTTTCATTTATCTGAACCAAATTTCTTGCTCATATATGTGTAGGTGGGTTATAAGACCTTAATCCCTGTGCACTGTGGTCAGTCTCTCTGCAGTCCTGCAGAAAGGCCCCAAGAACCAGGTTTTCAGCTTTCAGAAGCATCCCCCAAGGGGCAGGGCCAGACTGCACCACTGATTCACCCAAGGCCAGGCCTGAGTGAGGGATCAGGGTGAGCCTTTGGACCCAGGCTCTGGCCTGAGAACTGCTACCTTTTGTAACCACTTAATAAACCTGGGCGTATCTTTCTTCATCTATGAAATAAGACAGTACCTCTCTGGGAGCCCCCCCAGTCCTAAACTCCTATTGTCTGTTTTCCAGAAGCCACACCTCTCAGCCTGGAGAGATTTGGAAGCTTTTTCCCAGTGACTCAGTGACTTCAGCTTCAGGGCAGATTGTTGCCAGTGACTGACCCCCACCCCCAGGAACACTAGCGAGGACCCTGGAATCTGCACAGGCCCCTCTGGTCTCATTGGTCACGTATTTTCCCCAAACTGTTTGATTTTCATTCTACTCCGAGTGCCCTCAGTCTTTCCCCAACTTGCTCAACTTGTGATTTTCTCTTCTTTCCTTATTTTCCCCAGAAACACGCTCCGCCTCCAGCCTGGATTCTGAGCTCCAGAACAGCTTTTCTTCAACATACACTCCATAATTCTATCGGATGCAAGCCTTTTAGGAAACTGAGGGAAAGCTGATGCCAGGGTGGCTAATGGTAAACACCTCCCTTGAAAGGCAGTAAGGACCATGGCACCTTGTATTTTAACTTGATTTTAACATGAATCAGACTGGACCGTAGAATCTATCTGATTGTGCGTCCTCCTGGATATCCTGGCAGCCCCCTGAAGGTAAGAGTGGTGCGTCTCCAGGTCCCATGGCACCTGGCTCTTACCCTGGTAGGCAGTAGGCACTCAATACATAATGTAGGATTAAGGGCATAGTTTTACCTAGTGCCCCACATCCCATTTCCTGTTTTCCGAGTCCAATTTAACTTGTTCTTTACTCTGTTATTAAACCATTGTCAGACATCTGGCATGTGCCCTCCAGTGCTCTGGCTGCATTTTATGGGGATGGGTAATGAATTGAGCCTATACATAGTTTGCAAAATGTGGAACACACTGTAAGATGCAACAGCACTACAGAAATGAAAGATATTTTTATCTCTTCAGCATCGTTCTGCACAAGGAGACAATTCTCTGGCAACATTGTTTAAGAACAATAGACCTGTTTAGCCTTGACACACTCAGACATGCAGGGCACTGAGTATCCAATTCACATGGGAGCAGCATTACCTCCCTTGGCAAAGGCCTGGCATGTGTAATTTACAGGGAAGAAAAGATATTGGAAACGTTCTAAAAGGAGGTGGCAGTGCCCTGTGCCTTGTCTCATCACCAGCTGAATGCACAGGCCAGGACCTTCATCCCTGCTCCAGGGATGGTACGGGAGGCAAGCCTCAGCATCCCGCTTCAGTGCTCGGAGTGAGTCCTGTGTCATTTTGGAATATTCCATGTGTTCTTTTTGTGTATATGAATGGGCTAATTATGTGGAAAATATTGGAAGAAAAAGTGAAATTCCAAATTGTGACTCATTTGTGGTATTCAAAGTCTTAAAAATTATACTGCATTTATTCTTTTTCTCCATTATTCTTTTTCATAACCCTCTCCTCGCCCCCCCCCACCAACACACACATACACACACACCCTAGGCCTATGTTATAAATTAACAAACCTTTATAGCAGCCAAGGGAGCGGCTTGGTCTCACTTGAAGCCCTTTAAGCTCTTTTCCTAGATGGCAGACTTTGCTTTCTCTTTTTTGTTTATTATAGATACAGTATTTTTCCTTCCTTTCTCTTTTCTCCCTTTCTCCCTCCCTTCCTTTCTTCCTTCTTTTCTTTTCTCCATATTATGGCCAGATAGGTGACATAAAATTTATATATATAACTTTCGTGTTTATCTATCTTTATAAAGTTATATAAGTTTATGTATATTCAAACCTGTACACACAAATGCATGTGTACACACACAAACACACACATGACTTTTCTATTGGCATGCTAGCAATGGGCCTCCTATGCAAATATTCTAAACTACGGAGTCCTAGACTGAGTTTTCATCATCTCTGCCTGAACTCATGGCCTCCTGAACTCATTGCCTGGTCTACAGACTAAAGAAACCTCTTGCCACTGTCTAACCCACCATCCCACCGCATTTGGCTGTTTGAACTTCGGCTCTGTGATATCTTCCCCATACACCACCTTGGGGTACATGGTCCCCAAGATAGAGTATAAACTTTTTATCACCGTGTATAGTGCATATCAAACAAATATACCTTTTCTGTGTCTTCGCCAGCCCCCTCCTCCTTCACAGCCCACACTTTAATCCTGTCAAATGACTCTTTGATTAGAGGCAGGAGCCACTTTCACTCTCCCACACTTCTGCTGCTTCCTCTCCTGTGTGCCTCTCCCCTGCATGCATCTCTTTGCTAATAGACAGGTGCTCATTGCTCAAGAACCAGTTGAACTGTCATCCCTTGAGACTGTTTCTTCACTTCTTTCCCCACTTAGTTGAAATCGAACAGCATACTCATAACAGCCACAGTTATTATATAATGATTAATATTATAGTATAATTATTTATTTACATGTCTACCTTCCAAACTATATGTGAGTTCTTCAGGGTCAAGGACCATTTTTTTGGAATTTATTTTTGCATATCCCAGAGTCTGTTGCTCAATGCTTGGCATGCAGCAATCGTTGGCCGAAGGGTGTTTAAACGAAATAAAATTAGACCAAAAGTCCTACTTGCCTCCTTGTGACCATCCAGCCTCAAGCTTGAAATTTTCTTTCTTCATCACCTGATGCCTCTAGACCCAACGAGATGCAGAAAGTTCCACATCTATTTTCTGGAACTAGGTGCATCTGAAAGACCAAAGGAAAAGATTTCTGACTACACATTTTAAACCCATTCTGAATCTTAGGCAAATATGGGAAGTGGTGCCACCAATCTAGATAAATCACCACCTAACTCTAGTCTTGTATTAAAAGAACAGTTAGAAATCCTGGTTATTCATTCTGCTTAATGGCACAGTCCCAAAGCATACTCCATAACAATTATACAGATAGAGGTTCAGAGTAAATGAGGAAAACCAACATTATTGTTTCCCAAACTCAGTCCAATTGGAATTGTGTTGATGGTTCAGTGCTTTTCCCATTGTCTGTGTCTCTTTTCTGCCTTTTTTTCCCTGCTGTTTGAGATTCTAAGCAGGCAGAGGTAGGAACTCCATTTAATACAATGATTCTCAGTGTGGGGTTCCCAGGCCAGCAGCATCAGCATCCCCTGAGAACTTTCTAGAAATGCAAATTCTTGGCTTCATCCAGACCTCCTAAATCAGAGTCTCTGGGGTGGGGCCCAGCTCTCTGTGTTTTAACAAGCCTTCCAGATGATTCTGATGCATGCTAAAGTTAGAACCAGTGCTGTTAGCACTCCCCTGTACCATCACCCAGCATCAACAATGATCAAGCCATGCCATGGCCCAGTCTGTTTCACTAATCCTCCATGCTTCCTCCCAGCTCATTGGAGCTCATATCAAATTCAGACCTCATATCCTTTCATCCATAAGAATTTCAGTTTGCGATAAGGGCCTTTAATGTGGATGAAAGTAACACTTTATAGTATACATTTTTTAGCCATCTGGGCCCGACTATTCATCTTAGACAATTCATCCTTTGAATACATTCAACAGCCTTCATATGGTAGTTTTCAGCCAAAAAAAATAAAAGTGAAAAACAACGTTCAATTAGATAAGACGGAGAAAGATCCTTTTTTTTTTTTTTTTTAGATTAAGAATTTATTATTTAGAAAAGGATGAGTCTGGTCATTATAATGGGGAAGAAGAATTCGAATCAAAGAAACAAGTCCTTAACAAAATGATACAGGACTTCACCTTGAAAGAGGCTGCCTCCTTCCAGTTTCTAAAGTTTTGTGCTACATCCTATTCATAGGGTATATAGTCTGATTGTTTTCCCAGAATTGTCATAGATTCACAATTTTTGTCCATGCTCTGTGGTCTGATCTTCTTTCTGACCCACTTGCATTTGTATGAAAATTGGCCAGAGTTAAGATACAACCCATGACTGTGATCAGATATTACCTGGGAAATACAGGGGAGTACAGCCATGACCTTGGTCTTATCAGCCGAGTGTGCTAGCTCTCCACAGTAAACAGCCGGTTTTGTCATAAGGCTCTGTCATCACCTGGTAGACCCCACGAGTACTTATTTTACTCAGAGAAACTCAAGAGAATATTTGTTCCCCTCTTCAGATGTCTGTGGCAAAAACTGACACTTGCATAGAGCATGATTTGATAGCAATATCTGCAAAGTGTCAGAAAGGGGAGGGGATCGATACACTTAATTTACTTGGAATAATTCATTACCTAAACAGACTTTTCAGGGAGGGCAGACAAATTCTACACTAAACTAACTCACCCACCTGGATGGAGAGGAGTACAGGGAATCCATCTTTGGAATGAGATGTAAAACTGAGTTTCTTGCTTTCATTAATGACTCTCTTGGCTCCTTTCTTTCTTGAGACAGGGTGTTCATTGAGTCAGCCATTTTTCAAAGTGGGTGATTTATGCTACTGACTGAAAATCTCCTTGCTGTTCCAGCTGAGCTTATTGTTTGCACTCTCTGCCCTTATATTTGGGTGTGTTGCTTGCTCAGAAACTGTTGGTTTGGAGCTATACTCCACCTCAAGAGAAAGGAAAAGCACAGATCTTTTTCTTTGGTGAAGGGTGGTGATGGTGATTTTTCTTTGCTTTCAAGGCTAAACCAATAGGGAATCTGTTTGTCATGGGACTGGAGGTTACAAAATAAGGAAGAATCGTTAATTCAGTGAGGTGAGAACCTCAGCAGGGTGTACTGAGGTCACAGAGTCCTTTTGAGATAAATATTGAAGAGGCATCTAGATTTAATGGCTTCACAATGATCTCTCAACCTCCCATCTCATTTATCTGGCACCATATATAGAATGATTTGAAGTAGGGTTTGCCATGTAGTAGCACTGAGAGCCCATGAGTTCTGAGTCTTGGAGAGAATCCACTGGAGGGTTCCTCCCTTATTAAGGTACAGCCATCCCTGGTAAACAACGTTGGCCCAGTGGCATTGAACTGATACAGGACAGGAAGCAGACAGGAACCAAGGGGACAGGAGGATAGGAACCAACATCCCAGTTGAAGCAGCTGAAGGAGCTTGGGGAGGATGGATGTAATTATAAGGTGCCTTCAAATAATTATGCTATTACCATCTAATTATGAAGTGCCACTTTCTACTTTAACTACCTGAAATTCAGAGATCACTCAGCAATGGGCTGTCTACCGAGCTTTGGTGTGCTCCCTGATGGGGAAGGGAAAGTCCACAGTCAGAAAACAATAGGCTCTTGAGGGGGCCAGAAGGGTCCTCAGAGATTAGCCTGGAAAGGTCAGGAGGAATATTTCCATTCTCCTAAATTGTCAAGCTGTCTCACCTTTCTGTGCCTCATTGGAATTATCTACAAAATAAGGGAAAAAATACACCTCTCCTCTTGCTTGTCAATAAGCTGGCAAAAAAAAAAAAAAAAAATCAAGATCTAAATCTCCATGACTATTTTTTTTATCATCCTTTAAAATAGGAGAAATCAATCAACAAATATTTGTTGGATGCTAATTTTTCTTAGGGCACTGTAAGAGGATGCAGAAGATTTAAGACATTGGTCCCTGTCTTCAAATACCTTCCAATGCAGTTGAAGACACAAAACAGACACATGGTTTGATACAACCAACCATGTATTCATTCATTCAGATGTGCATTTGACATATATTTATTGAGCATCTACTTTGTGTCAGGCACTGGATACAGGCTCTGGCAACACAGAGTTGAAAAAGATTTACATTCAGTCCTCAAGGAGCCTGTCATGGTCTCGTGAGACATATAGGACAACCGTATAAGCCCTTGAGAGAAGCTGAAAGTGACTCAGAGATACAGATATTCTGAGAAGGGAGTGTTTGCTGTGGGCTGGGTGGGCAGGGGGGGTCTCACAATGGGCCTGAGATGGAACAGGAAGAGACAGGACTTAAACCTGACATGAATCCCAGTAAAATCCGAGACCCTGACACCCAGTGGTTCCTTATTCTCCTCTTGTGTTCCACCTTCCAGAACATAAGCAATAAAACTCAATAGGAGAGGCATCATTGTGGTAATAGAAGAGGAGATTAATTCATAATTTTGATTTCCTTTGAACCATTTTTACTTGACTTAGTCAAACTTGCTGTGGAAGATGATTCATTACAACCTATTTTAAATCATGATCAGGAAGCACAATGACACCCTGAAAAGACAGAGGATGTATTTCAAGTGAAGAAATCTCAATTTTTAAAACTTAGAGAAAATCAATTTGGTAGAACAGAAGGAAAAGAAAAGACCTAAAAAAATTGTTAAAGAATTCGCTATTTGTGATTGAATCCATGTATTACTTATGCAAGCAAAACCTAAAGAAGATACTCTCATTTTATAGAACCAAACATTATGGAAGCATATAAAGTGTGAACACCTTCCTTTACCAACCCTTGCCCCAAATCTACTCCCAGAGGTAGCTGCTATTAGCATTTGGAGTCCTTTGCTTTGCGTTTATATACATATAAAAGAACAAGCACTCTGTGCACAAATGCATAAATGGGAATCACACATGATATATGTTATTCTGCAATTACATTTCCTTTGAATTTAACAATATATCTCAGAGATTTTATCCAGTGATAGTCTGCTTTAATATGCCTGAAGGAAGCAAGAACTGAAGCATTCATTTCCTTTTGTCTTCTGCTTTCCAAGGCAACACTTGCTTTTTTCATCCATATCTGATCCAGGCTCTCAGTGAAGCAGTAATTGCTGTTGTGGTCAGGGTAAAAGGGCAGAAGGGAAAAGGTGAGGGCACAGGAGAAAATACGAGCTATATTGAGTCTCCAGGTTTTAAAATGTGGCCCAAACATAGGGAAGGGAAACAGGACCAAAGATTAACTCTTGACACTTTTAGGTAACCGATGTTCAGCTGGCCTCAGGGAGGAAGACAGCCCTGACCTTGAACTAATCACTCTCAAGTCCACATGTATTCATCATTTTCTATGTGCAAAAATGTACGAGTGCTTTAGTGGTATTCTTTTAGGGTACCATTGACCATTTTCAGAAGGAATAGGAAAGAAAGAAGAAATGAAAGAAAGAAAGAAAGAAAGAAAGAAAGAAAGAAAGAAAGAAAGAAAGAAAAAGAAAAAGAAAGAAGGAAAGGAAGGAAGGGAAGAAGGAAGGAAGGAAGGAAGGGAGAAAGAAAGAAACAGAGAAAGAAAGGAAGGAAGGAGGGAGTGAGTGAGTGGGGAAGGGAAGGAAGGAAGGAAGGGAGGAAGGGAGGGAGGGAGGGAGGGAGGGAGGGAGGGAGGAAGGAGAGAGAAAGAAACAAGTCAAATGCCTCTGCCCTCCGCAAGCTTGAGGCTGAGTTTCTCGGGTGCCTGTCTTGGGGAGAGTTTAGAAGGTACCGTCTTATCAGCACATCCAGAACACACAGACAAAGCAGACAAGGGTTTATTCTGAGTTCACAGTGTGACTGATAGCTCTCTGTACATTCATACCTTTCAACTCTGGAAAGGGATGAGGTCTTTGGGGAAGCATTTTTTAATTTATGTGGTTCTAGACACAATTAATCAGAGACTTTAATATCCATTAGGCCCTTTCCCCACCTGTCTCTCCATCTCCCCATCTCTCCAAACATAAGCAATCCCATCCGACAGGACAAATGTTGTTTTTGTATCAGAGAAGGAGATTCATTCTGAAGCGTGCAAGTGCAGGCCAGTTGTGGAAACAGACAGACATTGGGTCTTTGGTGAAGATTCACTCTGTCCTCAGAAAACAAGGAAAACGCTAGCCAGGGCTTCTCTGGAGACTGTCACATGTGTGTGTGTGGAGCCAGTTCAAAATTCTGAATAGTCCTCATCATGTTGAAAACATCTAATGCTGGTCACGGAGCAAGGGCTTTGGCGGCCACGCCAGTCTGTATCCTGGCATAAAATAAGGGGCACCTGGATGGGATGTGGAAGGAAATTTCATAAACTGTGTATGGAGGGATGGGCTGGGTTCCAGGAGCTAGGAAGAGGTGACGTTGAGGCACTCAGGGAGGCGAGTACCTTTACCACCCCTCCCCCAGTCCTGAAGCACAGAGGGAGGGACCATTGTCAAGTGGAGCCCTGTGAACTGAAGATGGGGGGGCGGGGCCACCTGGCTGGAGCTGAATCCTGGAGGGACAGGATGCCACCACCAACAGAACCCAGCCCTGAAACAGAAAGGGAGCAGTGGGAGACATACCCCTACCTCTCTCTCCTCCTGCTCTCTCACCTCTTTTTGGTGACTCCTGATGGCTGAACCCGACTGGAAATCAGAAGGAAGAGGAATCTGGGGGTGAATCCACAGAGTCAGTGCATCAAGGCGGAGAGCAAAGTGCAGAAGGTCAGAGAGTGAACCCTGGTGGTGGTGATGGCGGTGAGGTGGGTACAGAGAACAGCCATCACTTCAGCCTGACGAAGTTTCAGCCTGGAAGCCAAAACAGGGCAGAGTGTCACGAGGCTCAGGTTCAAACCAAAAGGGCGAAGAAACAGTCGTCTGTGTCACCCTAGTGTGTTCAGAGCTTGAAGGGTGCAGAACAAACCACCAGTCACTGATGCTGCAGAGCCCTGATCCTCTGGATGGTGACAACATCACAAAGCCCATGGGCTGGAGAGATCCCAGAAGTCATCCTTCTGCCTCCAAAGAGGGTAGCACCGGACTATTCCAGGGAGATGGGAGGTCCCAACTTTTCTACTTCCACAGCTTTATGAGATGTTCCTTTTCATCCATCATTAGCCATGCATGCAAAATGAAAAAATAATTCCAGTTGTAAACACTTGGGCATTTACTGAGGAACATACAGCATTTTAAAAGTTGCACTGGATATAGAGATAAACAGGATAGGGTCCTTAGTCTTCTGAAGCTTACAGAAGAATGAGGCAGATACATGCATGGTAAATGACATTTCAGAGTGGGATGTGATTACTGCTTTAATAGAGATAAGTACAATATGTTACTGGAGAATAGAAAAGTTGGAGGTTAATTCTGACTGCAAGCGTTAGGAAAAGCAAAGTGGCGTTCCATCTGGGTTTTAAAGAAGTGGGCAACGAGGTATATAAAAGCAGCAAGGTAGTAAAGCACCCACCCCGTGCTTGGGAGGGCAACGGGAGCCCTGGGATGGCTGGGCCATGGAGTGAGTGGCCAAGGCAGGAGGAAGTGGGACCAGGAAAGTCTGCTGGGGTGGGGCTGGAGGGCATCTGAAGGTCAACACTAGGCTTTGGGGCTGAGATTGCCAGTTGTCTGTTCAATATTCTTGCTTCTCTTTCTCTTTACTAACAGAGCCTCAATGTTTTTCAGTGTGGCATTATGTCCATTTAAAACTATGAACCTCTTCAATTCCCTTGCAGCTAGAGGGGCATCACGTGACCTAACTCTCACCTTCAACATGTAATTAGAAGTCTCCTAGATGAGGTTTCTGGGAAAGCCATTGGATGACTGATGAAAAAGGACTCACCTGGTCCATGCCTTTTGCCCTTGCTCCTCTCTCCTTCCTGTCTAGAGTGTGAACTTGAGGCCTGGAGGTGGAGCAGGCATCTTGTGACCCCGAAGCAAAGGCCCAGGCTTGGGAGGCCAGAAAGGGCATAAGAAGGAATCTGGTCCATGATGACTCCTTGAGCTGCAGCATCCGTTCTGAAACACCTACCTCCTGACTTCTCCTTATGTGAAAAAAATGAGCCCCAATTTTTAAGCCTCTGTAGTCACGTTTCCATTTTATGAAGCTGCATAGAGTGGTCCAGGGCTTGAGTTTATTCTGTAGGTTATGAGGAACCCCTGAAGGCTGACAAGCAATAGTGTAGACCCCTGAACGTGATAAGCGATAGTATAGACCTAGGATTTGGTGATCTAGTCTGGCTTTCGGTCCAGCTCTACCCCTGGCTAGTAAGGTGACTCAGGGTGATTCCCTTAGCCTTTCTGAGAACAGTGTCCTCATTTATAAAATACAGGTTTTCTTAGAAGAACTCTGAAAGACCATTGAGGTCTCCTGATTAGAACAACGTATTAGGAAGGCGGCAGGAGGCAATGCGGAGGCTGGCTAAATAGGGAGAGCCGGGAGCAGAAAAGCCAGTCATGTGTTTGTTGGATTTGGAGAGAAAGAAGGTGATGAGGACTTGAACCTGGGGTGTAGACAGATAGGAAACAAGTTAGTTGTGCAATACATAGGTCTCCTGGATGGATCGAACAGAGGCTGTGTGGTGTAGACGGAGAAGTTGCAGCTGATTCCAAAGGTGAACGAAACCCAGAGAGTGTAAAAAGCCTTAGTATTCTTCAATATTACCAAGATTTCGCATAGATTTTTGGAGATACTGAAATAGCGTGGCCTCATCTAACACTCTTAGGAAGTCATAGATGCAGAAGCCAACAATAATAAAAATAACTTCGATTCATGTCACACTCTCCCCCTCAAGAACCCAAAGCATGTTTGCATAGTTGCTAAGAGTTTATCATTGCGATGTCCTTGCGCGGAAAGGGAGGGAAGACTCATCTCTCCCCATTAGACTGACAGAGAACGTGCAATCTGGAAAGAGAGGGATCTGCTGAAAGTCAGGGCACAGCGGGCCCTCGACATTAAGTCTGCCTCATCCCTGGCCTGGGCTCCTCGGGGCCAGAGACATGAGGAAAGCTAGGAGGTGGTTGCCCCCTCCGAAAACTCATTGCTGGTTCAGGATGTGTAGCTAATAAAAGATCGCTCCGCCTCTTCTTCTTTCCTAGGACACGTGATGCTTCTCCTGGAGTCAGATCTGGAGGCCCTAGAACACGGATGTCTTACCCAAAGCTTGAAAGCTCTGCACAGAAAATAAGAACAAGGTGTCTTGGCCTCAGTTTTCCCCGCTGATGGGGTGCTGGGAAAAGGCCCTGATCTGGAGCCGGGTGTGTTTCTTCACCTGCTCCTCCAGTTTGCTTACCTGTTGCCTTGGCCTGGTCTGAAATCACAGGGCTCCCTTCCCATTTTTTTTAAACCTGAATTTCAAATCGGTCCAATCTCAGACACAATCCCTCTCCTAGATCTCTCCTACAAACAATGGGGGCATAACTGGTATATTTTAATCCCAAAACGGCATCCGAAAGCGTTCTGCAATGCCGCCAAGCCAGCACTTTTAGAAGCATCTGACGATATTAATTTCAGTCTATTTCCTGAGGTTTGCAGGAAACTAAAATGTAGAAAGTGCTGTGGCAAAAAATTAAAGCTTTGTGGAAAAAAAAAGGAAGATTGACAGGAAATGAGCCTTCAATAGGACAGCTTGCATAGAGAAAGACTGTCCGCTTTTCTGCATATCAACATATGCTTGGGGAAAATAGCTCTGACTCCTTGCAGCTCTGCCATTGGGAGCAGCTTTGCCTACAGGCTGTAGGGATGTAGGGATTGGGATGAATATACGTCGGAGGCTGTGCACTGGGTCCTTTGGACTGGCTTGTGAATCACTGCTGGTGGCTAGACTTCCATAAAAGCAAAGTTACATCTGATTTTTATCCAGTTAAGAAGAAATCCTAAGGAGACAGCTCAGTTTTTACTAAAACCCGTGTTTATTTTGTTACTTGATTTCCCCATATCTCTCTCTTTTTTTTTTTTAACATTTGACTCTGATGCTTTAAAATTCAGGCCTTTCTGGAAAGAATTCTTTCTAAATCCCCCACATGCAATGATACTTTGAAGCAAATTCTACCCCCAAACACACCATCTTTTGTTTTAAAAGTGCCTTTCTGTGTCTGATTTTCTCTTCTGCTGATCCCAGGGCTGGTTTTCCTGACTGTTTCCTGCCAGGCATTAGCCCTATCTTGCTGGGCTCCTTCCGAGGGTCTTTTCCTGTTTCTCACCAGTAGGTGAAAACAGTCCTGCTCAGCACAGACAGGATTTCTAGCATGTTCATTAGTAGGCCCTGCAGGGTCGCAGGAACCTCCAGGAAAAATCACCGAGCAAGCCATTGGTCAGTTACCCCCAAAGCTTATGATAGTGAAACTGAGCAGGACCCTGTGGGGTGCCTGGGTACAAAAGCCTTTCTGTGTCCCCCATTTCTGAGAAAATAGGATTTACTCAGCCTCCCTGACCTTCCCTGAGTTCCAACGGGCAGGTTCAAACAGCTGTTGATTAGGGAAGGGAGGGGATGTGGAGACAAGGGAGGAACAGTCAAGAGAAACAATAGTGCAGCCTTGGAGCAGGGTCCTGGTTCCCCCTCAAGAGATACACACAACAATATCTTCCAGCTCTTTTGCAGATACTGAAACCCCTACCAGGTGGGAGAGGTCAACAGTGTGCTGCCCACAAGCACGCAGACTCCAGACCTGGTTGGAACCAGAAGGTTGATGATGCTGACTCCCTGTTATCTCCCCACCAGCCAATCAGAAGAGTGTCCATGAGCTGACCATGCCCTATTTGAACCATTACTATAAAACTCCTCACTACCCCTTCCAGGTCAGGACACAGTTTTGAGGGCATTAGCCTGCTGTGGTCCCCTTTGCTGGGCAAAGCAATAAAGCTCTTCTTTTCTACTTGACCCCAAACTCTGTTTCTGAGGTTTAATTCAGTGTTGGGGTACAAAGGCCAGATTCAGCACCAATAGGAGGTGGGGAGGACAGGGTCAAGTCTTCCAAAGAAAAACAGTTCTGCTTCTCACCTCCACTGGGACTCACTCTATCTTTAAAAGTAAGGCCTAGTCACTCCTACCTTCCCCTGCTGTCTGCTTGTTATGGTGAGATCAACAAGGTCAAGAGGCAAAACTGGAGGTGTGTGGGCATGTGGTTTGTGGGTCAGACAGTGGCACCTTGGATTTCAGGGATAGCTAAGGAGTCAGTGTGACCCAGGAAGAGGCATTGGGACCTGCAAGGCCAGACCTTCTTAGGGGCTCACATTGTCATTGGAAAAGCGAGTTAGTAAGGGAATCTGGAGCAATGCAGAAGATGCCCAGACTGAGCTCTTTTGAGAGACTGCAAACCCCCTAGCTCTCCCCTGCCTGTTCTGTGTTATAGCCCAAGTGAGACTTTTTTTTTTAATTTTCTTTTCTCAAATTTATAGGTGCAATACATGCCCCATTGCCACCATGGATAGTGTTAAACCTATTATGATTTGTTGTTCCTGAGACTAGGTGAGAGATGAGCAGGTGAGAAAAACAGGCCTACTTCACTCCTTGCTGTAAGTTTTAACAGAGCCAGGGAATCAGAGTCAGGACCATTTGGGCCTGTGGTGGTTCTTTAAGGAGAATTCTCTGTCAGATATCCTAGTTACCGTAGGTCTGTTATGATAATGATCCCCATGGTGTGGTGAAAAGGAGAGGCTGGGAGAGGTTCAGGGATGTTCCAGAGGCCAAGTGAGGGCTGGGTGGAGTGGCCCTAGAATCCATCCACAGCTAAGTGTGATGTTCATTGCAGATCACCGGTTATTCTGATTCTTAGACAGGAGACCAGCCTGTATTGTGAGGAATAACAGCAATTGGGCCCACTGAGTGAATAATAGATTATTCACTAATTATTATCTAATAATAGATAATAATAATAGGGTTAGAACAAGACTCTTGCAAAGGCATTGGGATTCCTCCTGGCTTTGTGCCTCTCTTGTGGGAGCCCAGATTGTGTCACCATGGAAACCTGGATCGTGACATCCAACGCCTTGGAGGGCCAAATGGACAGGACATGCAAGACTCAGGGCAAGGGCACAGAAGGACGGGGTAAGGGTGGGAGCAGGTGAGTGACTTCACTAAGAAGTGGAGACTTGGGAGGATGCAGTTTCCTCAGGGACCTCTGAATCTTTAAGATTCTGGCGAGTTGTATGAAGGTGTCCACAGCCTTACGGCTCCTGTCTCACCTCCCTACTCCAGCCCAGGGACATTTAGTCCTGGCTTGATGGTTACTGGCACAGATGTTAAAGGTCATTAACAGGGGAAAATGGAAAGCTTTTTCTGAGCTAAGAAGTAAGTGTGGGTTTGGCCTATTGATTTGAGCACGATAGCTATCTCTCATCATTTGAACACTTATGTTGTCAGGCACACAAAGGCATTTGCTAAATCACAAGCACAGTAAGTACAATTTGAGAGTGTGTGAGTGGCAGGAGTGAGTGAAAGAGATGAGTTGGTGGTTGAAAGTTCAGATTTAGAGTTTGGAGAAACAGCTTTCAAGACTCTAAACACCATGTGAAAAAGCTGGAATTTTCAAACGTGCTTTTCCAGGACAGATTTGGACCTATCTTCTACTTTGACAAATAATTCAGAATCATGGCCTTCATAAGTCTGTGATGCTGTTTTCTCTTATCGACAAGCCTAGGGGACCTTGCTTATTTGAACTAATTGCTCTTAGGTTCAGATGCTCTGGGAACTTGACTTTCCCTGGGATATCCTAATAAGAGGTGGGACTAATATTGCAGATCTCACAGTCTGGCTGGTAATTGAATTGTCTGTGCTGCCCAATCCCCTTCTGTGAACTGCTTTTATTTGGGACCCAGGGAAAATAATTTTAAAAGTTGAAAACTTTTGAAGTAAGAAGTGGCTGCTTTTTTCTCTTCTCATTTCAGGTGTGCTGAATTTTAGTTCAGCATGGTTGTCAGGGGACCTCTCCATCATAAATCTGGAAATGCTCTATTGTTAAGGATTATTTCTCAGATTTCCTGATAGTAAAAGAAAAATGGCAAAGGTGAAAACTTGATGTTTTCCACCTGATTTATGCCATTCTCTGACACTCACACCCATCCCCCAGTTTGGAATTCTCATGTGAGCTTCAAGCTTCCCTTCTTTGTCTTTTTGGTCATCAGATATTCCTGTTAGAGGAGAGCGAGACACCAGGCACCATCTTGTGCAGAGTCTGGGATCTAAGACCACACAATAAAAGAGGAGAAATCAGCTGGTGGAGATGTCACTCATGCCTGGGGAGCAGGTCTAGAGCTGCACTGGCTGATGCAGTAGCTACTACCCACATATGACTCCTTAACTTTACATTATTAAAGTTAAGTACAATTAAAAATACACTCCTTCATTTGTACTCTTTTTTTAGATTCACCATATAAGTGATATCATATGATATTTGTCTTTCTCTGTCTGACTTACTTCACTCAGTATGACAATCTCTAGGTCCATCCATGTTGCTGCAAATGGCTTATCTACAAAATAGAAATAGAGTTACAGAAGTAGAAAACAAACTTATGGTTATCGGGGGGAAAAGGGTGAGAGATAATTTGGAAGATTGGGATTTACATATACACATTAGTACATATAAATGTACTAATGTACATTAGTACATTTAATAAATGTACATATAATAAGGACCTATTGCGTAGTGCAGGGAACTCTACTCAGTACTCTGTAATGGCCTATCTGGGAAAAGAATCTAAAAAAAAGTGGATATATGCATAGGTATAACTGATTCACTTTGCTGTACACCTGAAACTAACACAACATTGTAATTCAACTATACGCCAATAATAATTTTTTAAAAATATACTTCTTCCATCATTCTACTCACCCTCAAGTACCCAGTAGCCACATGGGTCTAGTGGCTACACTATTAGACAGTGTAGATTTCATAGACCATATCTAACACCACAGAAAGTTCCACTGGATGGTACTGGTCTAGTCTCTTTACTCAATTGGTTTTAAGTGAATATGTTATTGGAAAAAATACTGACCATCAGGGTTTGTTCCTTTTGAATGATAAACACAGAAATGGTCAAACTTCGGTTTGATAACAATGATACTTATGAATAGAGCAAGCTGGAGATAATTCTACAAAATTAATGGTATTTGTTCCCATCTAGATCTCCAAACCCTGATGAAAGATTAAGAAACTTAGATCCATTTGAAAATAAATGAGTGGATATCAATGTACCATGACTGCTATAGATGGAAGTATATCCCCCAAATCCCTATGTTGAAGCCCTAACCACTAATGTGACCATATTAGGAGATTTGAGGAGGTGATAAAGATTAAAAGGGGTCATAAGGGTGGGGCCCTAATCTGATATGGCTGGTCCCCTTATGAGAAGAGAATGAGAACCCAAAGCTCACTCTCTGCCATGTGAGAATACATCAAGAAGGCGGAAGTCTGGACAGTGAGAGATTAGTTCAAGATGGCACAGTAGAAGGACGTGCTCTCACTCCCTCTTGTGAGAGCACCAGAATCATAACTAACTGCTGAACAATCATTGACAGGAAGACACTGGAACTCGCCAAAAAAGATACCCTACATCCAAAGACAAAGGAGAAGCTGCAAAGAGGTGGTAGGAAGGGCGCAATCACAATAAAATCAAATCCCATAACTGCTGGGTTGGTTACTCACAAACTGGAAAACACTTACATCAGAGAAGTCCACCCACTGGAATGAAGATTCTGAGCCCCATGTCAGGCTTCCCAACCTGGGGGCCCAGCAATGGGAGGAGGAATTCCTAGAGAATCAGACTTTGAAGGCTACTGGGATTTGATTGCAGGAGTTTGCAGGACTGGGGGAAACAGAGACTCCACTCTTGGAGGACACACATGAAGTAGTGTGTGCATCAAGACCCAGGGGAAGGAGCAGTGACCCCATAGGAGACTGAACCATACCTACCTGCTAGTGTTGGGAGGGGTGTTTCCTGCAGAGGTGGAGGGTGGCTGTGGCTCACCATGGGGACAGGGACACTGGTGGCAGAGGTTTTAGGTGGTGCTCCTTGGTGTGATCCATCCTGGAGTCTGCCATTAGCCCCACCAAAGTCTCCAGTGCCGGGTTGCCTCAGGCCAAGAAAACAACAAGGAGGGAACCCAGCCCCACCCATCAGCAGACAAGAGGATTAAAGTTTTACTGAGCTCTGCCCACCAGAGCAACACCCAGCTCTACACACCACCAGTCCCTACCATCAGGAAGCTTGTACAAGCCTCTTAGATAGCCTTATCCACCAGAGGGCAGACAGCAGAAGCAAGAAGAACTACAATTCTAAAGCCTGTGGAATGAAAACCACATTCACAGAAAGACAGACAAAATGAAAAGGCAGAGGACTGTGTACCAGATGAAGAAACAAGATAAAAGCCCAGAAAAACAACTAAATTAAGTGGAGATAGGCAACCTTCCAGAAAAAGAGTTCAGAAAAATGAGAGTGAAGATGATCCAGGACCTCGGGAAAAGAATGGAGGTAAAGATCAAGAAGATTCAAGAAATATTTAACAAAGACCTACAAGAATTAAAGAGCAAACACCTAGAAGAATTAAAGAACAAACAAACAGAGATGAATGATACAATTACTGAAATGAAAAATACACTAGAAGGAATCAGTAGCAGAATAACTGAGGCAGAAGAACGGATACATGACCTGGAAGACAGAATGGTGTAATTCACTGCCATGGAACAGAATAAAGAAAAAAGAATGAAAAGAAATGAAGACAGCCTAAGAGACCTCTGGAACAACATTAAACACAACAACATTCACATTATAGGGGTCCCAGAAGGAGAAGAGAGAGAGAGAAAGGACCCAAGAAGATATTTGAAGAAATCATAGTTGAAAACTTCCCTAACATGGGAAGTTATTTATTTCCCTAACATGGGAAATAAAGAATGTTAAAAGAGACAAGGAAAGACACTACATAATGATCAAGGGATCAATCCAAGAGGAAGATATAAAAATTATAAACATATATATACCCAACATAGGAGCACCTCAATGCATAAGGCAAATGCTAACAGCTATAAAAGAGGAAATCGACAGGAACACAGTAATAGTGGGGGATTTTAACACCTCACTTACACCAATTGACAGATCATCCAGACAGAAAATTAATAAAGAAACACAAGCTTTAAATGACACAATAGACCAGATAGATTTAATTGATATTTATAGGATATTCCATCTGAAAATGGCAGATTACACTTTCTTCTAAGTACACACGGAACATTCTTCAGGATAGATCACATCTTGGGTCACAAATCAAGCCTTGGTAAATTTAAGGAAATTGAAATCATATCAATCATCTTTTCCGACCACAACGCTATGAGATTAGAAATCAATTACAGGGGAAAAAAACATAAAAAACACAAACACATGGAGGCTACACAATACAATACTAAATAACCAAGATCACTGAAGAAATCAAAGAGGAAAGCAAAAAATACCTAGAGAGAAATGACAATGAAAGCACTTCAATCCAAAACTTATGGGATACAGAAAAAGTAGTTCTAAGAGGGAAATATATAGCAATAAAATCCTACCTCAAGAATCAAGAAAAATCCCAAATGAACAATCTAACCTTACACCTAAAGGAACTAGAGAAAGAACAAACAAAGCCCAAAGTTAGTAGAAGGAAAGAAATCATCAAGATCAAAGCAGAAATAAATGAAATAGAAACAAAGAAAACAATAGCAAAGATCAATAAAACTAAAAGCTGGTTCTTTGAGAAGATAAACAAAATTGATAAACCTTTAGCCAGATTCATCAAGAAAAAGAGGGAGAGGACTCAAATCAATAAAATTAGAAATGAAAAAAGGAGAAGTTACAACAGACACCACAGAAATACAAAACTTCATAAGAGACTACTACAAGTAAATCTATGCCAATAAAATGGACAACCTGGAAGAAATGGACAAATTCTTAGAAAGGTATAACCTGCCAAGACTGAACCAGGAAGAAATAGAAAATATGAACAGACCAATCACAAGTAATGAAATTGAATCTGTGATTAAGAATCTTCTAACAAAAAAAGTCCAGGACCAGATGGCTTCACAGGTAAATTCTATCAAACATTAGAGAAGAGATAACATCCATCCTTCTCAAACTCTTCCAAACAATTACAGAGGAAGGAACACTCCCAAACTCATTCTACGAGGCCACCATCACCCTCATACCAAAACCAGACAGAGATACTACCAAAAAAAAAAAAAAAAAAAAAAAAAAAAAAAAAAAAAAAAAAAAAAAAAAAAAAAATATAAACCAAAAAACAAAAATTATAGCCCAGTATCACTGATGAATATAGATGCAAAAATCCTCAACAAAATACTAGCAAATAGAATCCAACAACACATTAAAAGGATCATACACCATTATCCAGTGGGATTTATCCCAGGGATGCAAGGATTCTTCAATATTTGCAAATCAGTCAATGTGATACACCATATTAACAAACTGAAGAATAAAAACCGTATGATCATCTCAATAGATGCAGAAAAAGCTTTTGACAAAATTCAACACCGATTTATGACAAAAACTCTCCAGAAAGTGGGCATAGAGGGAACCTACATCAACATAATAAAGGCCATATATGACAAACCCACAGCAAATATCATTCTCAATGGTGAAAAACTGAAAGCATTTCCTCTAACATCAGGAACAAGACAAGGATGTCCATGCTCACCATTATTATTCAACACAGTTTTGGAAGTCCTAGCCATGGCAATCAGAGAAGAAAAAGAAATAAAAGGAATACAATTTGAAAAAGAAGAAGTAAAACTGTCACTGTGTGCAGATGACATGATACTATACATAGAGAATCCTAAAGAGGCCACCAGAAAACTACTATAGCTAATCAGTGAATTTGGTAAAGTTGCAAGACACAAAATTAATACACACAAATCTCTTGCATTCCTATACACTAACAATGAAAGAACAGAAAGAGAAATTAAGGAAACAATCCCATTCACCATTGCAACAAAAAGAATAAAATACCTAGGAATAAACCTATCTAATGAGGTAAAAGACCTGTAATCAGAAAACAATAAGACACTGATGAAAGAAATCAAAGATGACACAAACAGATGGAGAGATATACAATGTTCTTGGATTGGAAGAATCAATATTGTGAAAATAACTATACTACACAAAGCAATCTACAGATTCAATGCAGTCCCTATCAAATTACCAATGGCATTTTTTACAGAACTAGAACAAAAAATCTTAAAATTTGTATGGTGACACAAAAGACCCTGAATAGCCAAAGCAATCTTGAGGGGAAAAAAGTGGAGCTGGAGGAATCAGGCTCCCTGACTTCAGACTATACTACAAGGCTACAGTAATCAAGACAGCATGATACTGGTGCAAAACAGAAATATAGATCAATGGAGCAGGATAGAGAGCCCAGAGATAAAACGACACACCTATGGTTAACTAATCTATGACAAAGGAGGCAAGGATATACAATGGAGAAAAGACAGTCCCTTCAATAAGTGGTGCTGGGAAAACTGGACAGCTACATGTAAAAGAATGAAATTAGAACACTCCCTAACACCATACAAATGTAAGACTGGACACTATAAAATGTAAGACTAAATGTAAGACTGGACACTATAAAACCCTCAGAGGAAAACATAGGAAGAACACTCTTTGACATAAATCACAGCAAGAACTTTTTTGATTCTCCTCTTAGAGTAATGGAAATAAAAACAAAAATAAACAAATGGGACCTAATGAAACTTAAAATCTTTTACACAGCAAAGGAAACTATAAATAAGATGAAAAGACAACCCTCAGAATGGGAGAAAATATTTGCAAATGAAGCAACTGACAAAGGATTAATCTCCAAAATATACAAGCAGCTCATGCAGCTCAATATTAAAAAAAAAAATCCAAAAATGGGCATATAACCTAAATAGACATCTCTCCAAAGAAGACATACAGATGGCCAAGAGGCACATGAAAAGCTGCTCAACATCACTAATTATTAGAGAAATGCAAATCAAAACTACAATGAGGTATCACCTCACACCAGTTAGAATAGGCATCATCAGAAAATGTACAAACAACAAATGCTGGTGAGCATGTGGAGAAAAGGGAACCCTCTTGCACTGTTGGTGGGAATGTAAATTGTTACAGCCACTATGGAGAACAGTATGGAGGTTCCTTAAAGAACTAAAAATAGAATTACCATATGAGGGAATTCCCTGGTGGCACAGTGGTTAAGAATCCGCCTGCCAATGCAGGGAACACAGGTTCAAGCCTGGTGCAGGAAGATCCCACATGCCATGGAGAAACTAAGCCCATGTGCCACAACTGCTGAGCCTGTGCGCTAGAGCCTGTGAACCACAGCTACTGAAGCCCGCGTGCCTAGAGCCCGTGCTCCACAACAAGAGAAGACACCACAATGAGAAGCCCAAGCACCCCAACGAAGAGTAGCCCTCGCTCACCGCAACTAGAGAAAGCCTGCATACAGCAACGAAGACCCAACACATCCAAAAATAATAAACAAATAAAATAAAATTTAAAAAAAAAGAATTACCATATGACCCAGCAATCTCACTAGTGAGCATATATATACCCAGAGAAAACCATAATTCAAAAAGCCACATGCACCCCAATGTTCATTGAAGCACTGTTTACAATAGCCAGGTCATGGAAGCAACATAAATGCCCATCGACAGATGAATGGATAAAGAAGATGTGGTACATATATACAATGCAATATTACTCAGCCATAAAAAGGAATGAAATTGAGTCATTTGTAGAGATGTGGATGGACCTAGAGACTGTCATACAGAATGAAGTAAGTCAGAAAGAGAAAAATAAATATCATATATTAACACATATATGTGGAATCTAGAAAAATGGTACAGATGAACTGGTTTGCAAGGCAGAAATAGAGACACAGATGTAGAGAACAAACGTAGGGATACAAAAGTGGGGGCAAGTGGGGGGTGGTGGTGGTGGTGTGATGAATTGGGAGATTGGGTTGACACATATACACTAATATGTATAAAATACATAACTAATAAGAACCTGCTATATAAAAAATAAATTAATTAAATTAAAAAAATAAAAGAAGGCAGAATTCTGCAAGTCACAAAGAAAATGCTCATCAGAAACCAACCATGCTGGCACTTGATCTTGAACTTCTAGTCTCCAGAACTGCAGGAAAATAAATTTCTATTTTTTAAGCCATCCAGTCTATGGTATTCTGTTACAGCTGCCCAAGCAGACTAATACAATAACCTTGTTTGAGTTGCTGCTACTAATAATGGCTAGCATTTGCACAGCATTTTCCAAGGTGATTTTATGTATATTATTTGCTTTCCACAAAAGCTCTGGAGGTTGGCATTAATACTATGATTTCACAGATGAAGAAAAAGAAGCCTGAGAATTCTTGGATGATCCAGGGTCAAGGTGAAGGTAGAAAGTAAGGCATCTGATTTCCAGCCTTTCCACCATATTGCTTTACACATCTAGTGTGATTTCCCAGACTGTGCCTGGGAAACTCTGAATATGAGTGCTTCTCCATGGCTGCTTTCACTTTCAAGTCTGCCCAATAGAAGTAATGGAGAGTTCAGGAATGTGCAAATCAATATCGCATAGTCAACAAGGGATTCATTTCTAAAATATTAAAAATATTTTTCTACAAGCACGTTATAAAAAAGCAAGGGAGAAATTGGCAAAGGACATGAAGAAGAAATCCACAGAAGTTTAGTTTTGTATATGGTGTTAGAGAATGTTCTAATTTCATTCTTTTACATGTAGCTGTTAGTTTTCCCAGCACCACTTACTGTCTCACACCATATACAAGAATAAGCTCAAAATGGATTAAAGACCTAAATGTAAGTCCAGATACTATCAAACTCCTAGAGGAAAACATAGGCAGAATACTCTTTGACATAAATTGCAGCAATATTTTTTGGAACTGTCTCCTAAAGTAAGGGAAATAAAAGCAGAAATAAACAAATGGGACCTGATTAAACTTAAAAACATTTGCACAGCAAAGGAACCATTGACAAAATGAAAAATACAATCTACCGAATGGGAGAAAATATTTGCAAAAGATATGACTGATAAGGGATTAATATCCAACATATGTAAACAGCTCATACAACTCAACATCTACAAAGAACCTGATTAAAAAATGGGCAGAAGAACTGAATAGACACTTTTCCAAAGAGAAAATGCAGATGGCCAACAAGCACATGAAAAGATGCTCAACATTGCTAATCATCAGGGAAATGCAAATCAAAACCACAATGAGATATCACCTCACATCTGTCAGAATGGCTATCATCAAAAAGAACACAAATAAATGTTGGTGAGGATGTGGAAAAAAGGGAACCCTTGTATACTGTCACACATTTGGTGGGAATGTAAATTGGTGCAGCCACTGTGGAAAACAATATGTAGATTTCTCAAAAATCTAAAAATAAAACTACCATTTCACCCAGCAATTCCACTCCTGGACATACAACTGAAAAAACCCAAAAACATTAATTCGAAAAGATACAAGCACCCCAATGTTCATAGCAGCACTATTTACAATTGCTGAGATATGGAAACAACCTAAGTGTCCATCAATAGATAAGTGGTTAAAGATGATGTGGTATACATATAGACACAATGGAATACTACTCAGCCATAAAAAAGAACAGAATTTTGCCATTTGCAGCAGCATGGTTGGACTTGGAGGGCATTATGCTAAGTGAAATAACTCAGACAGAGAAAGATAAATACTGTATGATATCACTTATATGTGGAATCTAAAAAATAACAAACTAGTGAATATAACAAAAAAGAAGCAGAGTCAGATATAGAGAACAAACTAGTGGTTACCAGTGTTGGGGGCAAAATAAGGATGGGGGATTGAGAGGTACAAACTATTGGGTGTAAGACAGGCTCAGGGATGTATTGTACAGCAGTATAGCCAATATTTCATAATAACTGTAAATAGAAAATAACCTTTAAAAATTGTATTAAAAATAATAAAATAACAACCCACATTAAAAAAAAAAAGAAATCCACAGAAGGGGAAATTCAAAAAGCCAATAAACATTTTTAAATGTACAAACTTGTTAGTAAAGAAGAAAATACATTAAAAAATTAATTTATTCCATTATAAGCACTTGCTTACCCAGTTAGTCATGGAGGGTAACAGGCCTGCTGGTAAAACAGGTCACCTAAAGTACAGATGGTATCAAACTAGTCCTCAAGGACTAACTTCTAAAGGAAAGGTCATTTTTATACCCATCTGACTAGGAAAAAAATTTAAAGTCTCATAATATCAAGCACTGAAGAGGAAACAGGAATTATCATAAACTGGAGATTGGAATATAAATTAGTGCAGCCTCTTTGGAGAAGAATTTGTCAATATCTAGTAAAGTTGAAGATATACACACCTTATGATCCAGTATTTGACTCCCAGATGTATTGATATATTGTAGAGAAAATCTTGCACATGTCCACAAGCAGATATGATCAAGGATATCCATTGCAGTCTTACAGTAATTGCAAAAAATTGCATAAAAGCTAAGTCTGTCAATAATGTAATGGGTAAAGTGTAGTCCATTCATACAACGAAATATTGTCTGTTAAAATGAACTAGATTTAAATGTATCAACATATATACCTCTTGAAGATATGATGTTGAGTGAAAAGAGCAAGTTACAAAAATACATGTGCAGATGGTATGATTTATATAAAATTTAAGAACAAATTAATATTGTATATTACTTGTGAATATATACAATACATACATACATACAATACAAATATATACAAATATAAACAACAGAGATATAAAGATAAAATTCAACTCCAAGATGGTGATTATCTCTGAGGAGGGAGAAAAACGATTTGGGGGTGTTCAATGATGTCTGTAAATTTTTTCACTTTAAAAGTATTTTTTTTCACTTTAAAAGTTTCTAAAAGTTTTTTCACTTTAAAAGTTTTTCTAAAATTAACATATAGCAAATCTGGGTGGTCCATGTTAAATGATTCTCTGTACTTTTATGCATATAAATTTTTCAGAATTTAAAAACCCAAAACTTTCTGCAAGATCAGAATTTTCCTGATCATTTGATATCAGCACTCACAGCCCCAGTCTAAGCCTTATAGTCATACATGCTTCAGAGCAAACAGACAAGGACAGAAAGATGCACTCAGAGAAACTGTCTTCCAAGGACAGCCAGCAGGTCCAGAGGAGAGCTGGGGTGTGACGTCATAGCCTGGGGACCAGGCACCCTTGCTCACCATTTTAAACAGAGACCCAGCAGGAGGCTGAGGTCTGAACATAGCAGTGTGGAAGGTTGGGGAGCAATTCCCCTTAGTTCTGCCTCTTCCTGCCAGGTTAGGTGTCACATAACTTAAGACTTGGCTCTAACACTCATTTCACATGCTGATAAACAAAGCTAAAACATAAAATTAATTTTTAAAGCAATTAATGTTCCACCCAGGCAATTATTTTCTTGGGTCTCCAGAAAGCTTGGCATTGCTAAAAGTGCTTTGTTTGTTTCATGGGAATAAAAAGAATAAAAAATTTAATTAGTGTTTCGTGAGTCACCTAGCTGACACACACCTTTTCCTTTAAAAAACAAACAACGAAGACACCTTTGCCATTAAACATCTCCCCTCTCACAGCAGCCTCCCTTCTCCCCATCCCGATTTCAAGGCTCTCTCTGGATTTTCGGAAATTTTGTGTGATTAAGTCTTCAACGTTTTAGTCATCCTCTGAAAATATGTTTTTTCTAGATTCTTCCTGGATGTCCGCCAACAACCATTTGGGTGAATAAATGAATGTCTCTTGAGCAACTATTATGTATTAAATGCTTGCTCCCTACTTTTTTCACTTGACTTTATTTGATTCTTATAACAATCCTACAAAATTAGTGTAATCATTAACATTAACATCATTGCAGAATTAAGAAAACTGAATCCCAGAGGGAGTAAGTGACTTGTCCATGTTTGCAAGGCTATAACCCTATTAAGAGAGCTAGGATTTAAAAGCTGCACTGGGGCTCAAATTTCTGTGTTCCAATCCCAGATCTGCCTCTAATTATCACTTATTATGTGATCCTGTGTGGGTCACTTTATCTCTTAGAACCTTAGTTTTGTCATCTCTGAAATGAAGGGGTGAGACTAGATGATGTCTAAGTTTCCATCTAATTCTAAGGGTTTTTGTGTGTGCGTGTGTGGCCTTTTATTATACAAAAAGAGCAGAAGAGACAGCTTATCTTTGCCACTTCTATTTCTTTTCTGGTTTCTCTGTGGACAAGAGCTCAAGGAATGAACTGAACAATTGAAAGAAGGTCAGTGAGTAAAACAAATCCTGGTGGACCAACTGCTCACTGAGGCCATGATTTCTCTGGGCAGGACTCATATCTGACTCTGTCTCTGAAACACTGGCACATTTGGAAATCAGCCTGTGTTATTACGATTACTGAATGTCTATGGAACACAAAGAATGGGCTGAGAAGCAATGCCTTGAACTGTATCCACTTGCGTTACTTTGGAATGTTCTTAATTCAGAGATGAAGGGTCCCCCTGTTCATAGGGTGGGCTGGGGGTGTCGGCTTCTTTCCTTGGAGTCATTTATCCACAGAGCCAGGTTCATATCAGGACTGACAGTGAACAATTCAGGGCCTGGGCACATAAGTTTTCAATCTGGAAGGACAGCCGTCTATTTCTTTCCAGCATAATTCTGGCATTAGTGTCAGAGTAAGGGCCTGAACTTGAGCTGGGTCCTAAAGGAGAGGTACAATTTGGATATTGTAGCAGATGGTAGTTTTGCAATGTGTGTGTGTTGGTGGGGGGCAGGGTAGAGTATCAAAACCCAGGTGGGGGCTTGATAAAGGCCCAATATTTAAGAATGAGACTCACCTAAATGAGGGGGAAAAGGAAATAGAGCAGAGGACACAAAGATTATACATACATAGAAAGAATGTTAGATTTGTCAATAGACAGTGTAGTATGGTGGTTTAGATGAAAGACAGAATTAGGCTATTTGGGATGGAAATCTGGGTCGGCCACCTACTAACTCTTGCCAAGTCATTTAACCTCTAAACTTTAGTTTCCTCATCTGTAGTATCTACCTTACAGGGCTGTAATGAGGATTCAACAAGAAAATTCCTGTAAGGCTTTTAGCACAGAAAACTCAATATACACTAGTTATTATTAGCATGGGGTTAGGGATCTTGGACATTGCCTTCGGGGGAAGTTACTGAAGGTTTTTAACATGGAATGATGATTTTAGGGCATTGGCAGAATGCAACTGAATTTCGATGGAGCCAGGCAAATAGTTTGGAGGTCATTTCAATGATCTGGGTATGAGATAATTGGGTCATGGCTTGGGATGATGTAAATGAGAATAAAAGGAAAAGGGTAAATGTGACAGTCATTTCAGGATTTAAAAATTTAGTGAAGGGCTTCCCTGGTGGCGCAGTGGTTGAGAGTCCACCTGCTGATGCAGGGGACACCAGTTCGTGCCCTGGTCCAGGAAGATCCCACATGCCGCGGAGCAGCTGGGCCCATGAGCCACGGCCGCTGAGCCTGTGCATCCGGAGCCTGTGCTCCGCAACGGGAGAGGCCACAACAGGGAGAGGCCCACGTACCACAAAAAAAATAATAAAATAAAATAAAAGTTTAGTGAATAAAGGGGAAAAGAGAGAGAGATGAATAAAAAATGATGTCCAGTTGTTGGACTTGGCCTACTAGAAGAATGGGCATTGTTGAATAAACAGAGGGACTGGTTTTGGGGTGAAAATCCATTTGAGATTCATTTATTAATGTTAAAGGTATGGTGGACCACCATCCAAATGCAACTCTCCAGGTGGCCATCACAAGTGTTCATTCAAAGAGAACTGACTGCATTTACTGTTTGAGGATCCATAATACATTACCTAAACTTCAGTTGTGTGCTACTTACATTTTTCCCCTCTGTCTCATACTCTTCTAGTATTGTTTATTTAATATTTTACTGTAATTTGACTTAAACTTATTTTTTTGGCTTCACCTAAGCAATAATATCTGTGAAATTTCAGGCTTTATGTGCTACTTATATTTTGTCTAATACACAGTAAAATAAAATGATAACTGTTAAAAGAGAAATATTCATCCACATACCTCCTAAAATCATCCCCAGTATCACCATTGTTATACATACATTTTGTGAAATGTGAATAAAAATGAAAAGCCATAAGACGCATTGCTTTTCTCATGGAAATAGAGTAGGGAGAAGATCAGGAAGCTAAAGTGAGGGAGAGAAAATGTAGTCAGTGAATTACAAAGAAAGAGATGAGTACAGGAGAACCAGGACCCTATAGTGTCCTGGCAAATAGGTTGGGAGCGGGGTGAGACAGGGTGTTGTAAGAAAATTTCAAAGAAAGGGTAGTAAAAATACTAATATCTAGAAAAATGAATTTTTGAAGAGCCATGGTATCTAGAATTAGATAACCAAAGGCGGGTCAGATTCTGGAGATATATATATGTAAATTTTTATTTTTTTATTGAAGTATAGTTAGTTTATAATGTTTCAGGTGTACAGCAAAGTGATTCACTTACACACACACACACACACACATATATGTATGTATATTCTTTTTTAGATTCTTTTCCATTATAGGTTATTATAAGATATTGAATATAGTTCCCTGTGCTATCCAATAAGTCCTTGTTGGTTATCTATTTTATATATAGTAGTGTGTATCCATTAATCCCAAACTCCTTATTTATCCCTCCCCCTGCCATTTTCCCCTTTGGTAACCATAAGTTTGTTTTCTATGTCTATGAGTCTATTTCTGTTTTGTACATAAGTTCATTTGTATCATTTTTTTAGACTCCTCATATAAGTGATATCATGTGATATTTGTCTTTCTCTCCGTGACTTACTTCACTGAGTATGATAATCTCTAATTCCATCCATGTTGCTATGAATGGCATTATTCCATTCTTTTTTATGCCTGAATAAAATTCCATTGTATATACATATCACATCTTTTTTATCCATTCATCTGTTGATGGACATTTAGGTTGCTTCCATGTCTTGGCTATTGTAAATTGTGCTGCTATAAACATTGCGGTGCATGTATCTTTTTGAGTTAGAGTTTTCTCCAGATATATGCCCAGGAGTGGGATTGCTGGATCATATAGTAACTCTATTTTTAGTCTTTTAAGGAAACTCCATACTGTTTTCTGTAATGGCTGCACCAATTTACATTCCCACCAAAAGTGTAGGAGGGTTCCCTTTTCTCCACACCCTCCTTAGCATTTATTATTTGTAAACTTTTTGATGATGGCCATTCTGATAAGTGTGAGGTTATACCTCATTGTGGTTTTGATTTGCATTTCTCTAATAATTAGTGATGTTGAGCAACTCTTGAAATACATTTTGAAAATATAAAAACTATAAAAAAGTATAATAGGCATGCACGACTTGCTGATGATGGATTCAATGTGCAGTATAAGAGAAAGAGACAAGAATACTTCCAAGGTTTTTGTCTTGAGTCATGGGAATATTGTAGCTACTATTAATAGATATATGAAGATTGTAGGTGGTCCAATTCTGGGGAGAGGAGAAATCAGGAATTCCATTTTGGACATGTCCAGTTTGAGATATATAATAATTTTATGAAAGAAGGTTTAGAGAAATGGTAGAATAACTGGTTCTAGAGTTCAGGACTCAGGATCAGCCAAGAGATAAAATTTGGGAACTGTCAAAATATAGGTTATAACTAACTTCACAAAACTAAATGTGTTCATTGTATCAGTTAGAATGGGCTTGGTTATGCTAAGTAACAAAAACTTCCTAGCCTCCCAAATCTTAGTGACTTGTAACTTTATTTTTCTTCCTTGTTTATGCTATTTATCCACTGTGGGTCGATGGTGAGCTCTGCTCTTAATTTCCTCATAACCCATGCTGACAAAGTGGACAGAGGGAGAAAAGGGTTCTGAAGAGGCTTGTGTCCGTCATTGAAATGTTCTGCCACATGAGACAATAGGAGTCTGGGAGTTCTGTTAAGAATATGGTGCATTTGGTACCTACACCAAGTCAGAACACAGGAGAGGCCTGAGTATGGAGAGTAAGAGCTCCAGCTTTTGTGCGACAAGGACCTGGGGTGGAGCCCCAGATATTACTGAGTGTGATCTTGGCAAGTCTCTTAACCTCAGTTTCCTCATCTGAAAAATGGGGCTGCTGTGAAGACTAAGTAACACACTGCCTCATCTTGGCCACGTGGGGAGACTTCAAGTCTGGTAGCTAGCGTCTCCATGATGGCAGAAGTGTGAATTGCTACAACCAGTGTGGAAAATTATGTGGCAGCATCCACAACATACGCATAACCTATGATCCAGCAATTACAACCCAATAGGCCCATGAACATATTTCACCAAGAGGCATGCACTGGAACGTTAATGGCCACACTACTCATACTACCTCAACAGGAAACAACTCAAACAACAGAATCCAGCAGCAGAATGGATCATCAGAGCGTGGTGTAGCCACACAATCGCACGACCCAGAAATAAAAAAGAACCATGTAAAACGCAGCACTGTGGGTGACTCTCACAGCATCGTGACAAAGAATTACATTCCCAATGATTCCATTTATGTAATGCACAAAACCAGGTAAAACTAAGCTCTGTGGAGAGAAGTTAGGACAGTGGTTACTCTTCGGAGGAGAGCGACAAGTTACTGGAAGGTGTAAGTGGTGGATTTCAGGGGTGCTGACCACGTTCTGTGATTGGTACTAGTAAATGAATGTAGTCAATATGGGGAAATTGATCAAGCCACACACATATATTATGTGCATTTTCATTAAAAGGATAAAAAAATTTTAATAAAAAAACAAAAGAGTCAGATGTATTGTAGCAGCCAAGTAAAGCTAAGTTACTTTACTTAGTTGGTGGAGATCTCTGATGTCACTTGTTTTTTTTTTTTTTTTTTTTCCTTGCGTTATGCGGGCCTCTCACTGTTGTGGCCTCTCCCGTTGCGGAGCACAGGCTCCGGACGCGCAGGCTCAGCGGCCATGGCTCACGGGCCCAGCCGCTCCGCGGCATGTGGGATCTTCCCGAAACGGGGCACGAACCCGCGTCTCCTGCATCGGCAGGCGGACTCTCAAGCACTGCGCCACCAGGGAAGCCCTGTCACTTGTTTTTAATCACCACTTGCTGCCTCCTGAACTAGAAGGGCTGATTCAAGCCACAGGAGTAAACATTTGTATAAATAGGATGCGTGTCATTTAGGTGTGATTGACAGTTTAATTAGGCACATGTCCTTTTGTTGCCATGCTAATTAAATTGGTGGAGAATCCAGAAATTCCAGGTTGTTACATTTGTCTCTTGATTGCCGGATTTTTTAAAAGGATTTATTATATTTGTGAACGTGATGGTGTCCTTGGCATGAAGGAAGCCACACTCATTGCAGCAGGAAGGCTAATCTTGTTATATTAACAAGGAAATTGCTAAGCAAAGAGGTAAAATGGGGGGGGGCGGAAATTGCCCCATTGCTCCCTACCTTTTCTGCTGAGTGTCAGTCAGTAACAAAACGGCTCCTGGAACGTGAAAACCAGTCTTGAATTTAAGAGTACCGGCAAAAAGCAAGTGAAAGTTCTTGACAATTTTACAAGGCAATCTCTGGCTCCCTGTCTCTTGCTTTTTTTCTTCTTTTACTGTAGCTAGTTTAAAGTGATGCTGTTAACTCTGATGGTTACTAGGAATAAAGACAACCCAGCTCAAGTAGGGCTTATCCAGAAAGGGTGACTGTAGACTCAGAGCATAATTGAAGGGCCATCTGTTTCATGCCCCTGGCTCTGGGCTAGATTGTCTGGAAATCATTGCTCGGGAACCTGGTCACCTGAGTTGGGAAGGTGGGCTGGTGATGAAACTTTGTTCTCTCCCTTTGCCTACTCTGACCCTTTGGGATTCAGCCTAGATCATCTCCATTAGTTAATTTTAGTTTTGCCTAATTAGGATTAAAGAATGTCTTTCAATTTTTTAAAAAATAATTCCTTTTTCTCTTACACATTTTTACTTAATTTAGGGTAGGTAATTGGAATCTTATTTTCTCCCAGAGTAAACTAGAAGGTATTTGGGTATAAGAGTTACTGTTTGAGATTTCTATGGAGATTTCAACTCAAACCTACACACTTTATAAATATATTTTTTTCAGGTATTAGTCACAATATATTACTTCTAATGCAAAAGCTAAACATGGTAAGCCTTGCATATTAAACTAGATAAACTTTAACAGGAGACATCAACATGTAGGTAAAGTTTGATCACTGTTTTTTTAGCTATTCCCCATCACATCTTAACCTAATTCTGATCTCATCCCTGGTCATCAGGATGATTCTTTCTAAATCACCCTCAACACTGACTTGGAGACAAATGCAATCAGTTCAATTCACTGAACATTTACCGAGTGCTTACTATATGTCAGACACTGTACTTGGTATTAGAGATAGGAAATGAATAAGAAACTGGTCCTATCTTAAAGAGGCTCATATTTAGACAGAAGGGCAAACATAATAACAGGATGTTAGGGGATAAAAGTAAGTACAAATTATAAATACAGTACAGAGGAGGAAAAAAAATGGCTTTTAAGGTATGAGGATTCTTGGAAAGACTTCCTGAAGAAGGGAATATCTAAACTGGGTTTTGAAGTATGAAGAGGAGTTTTCCTACAAGACTTTGAGACAGAGGAATGTAGTAAGCATAGGCACAAATACTTGAAGCAGCCTAGCCCATGCTGGGAACTAGGTGTAGAGGCTTCATAAGTAGATAGAGGCAAAAGGTACCTTGACACAAATCTTGGACCTTCTTCTGTAAGTGATGGAACAAGTGAGAAGGTTTCTAAATAGGTAGCGTGATTGGACCACTTAGGCAGCAGTGTGGAGGATGGACTGACTCTGTGCCTGGAGGTGGAAATGCTATTAAAAGTAGAAAGAACAATTAAGAGCTTGTTGCATTAGTTTAGGCTAGTGATTATGAGAATTTGGACAAAAATGTCAAGATATTTGGAAGAGGACAATTTAAGAGATATTTAGAAGGACCAACAGTACTTGGTGAAGAGGTAGGCTTAGCTTAACAACCTCTCCTCCAGTTCACCTGATAACCTTCACTACCTTTATGTGATCATGGTGCACTTTGGGACCCAAAACATCCTGGCCTTCCAGGAGCTGAGCACACCCCTCTGCTGGGACTCCAAGCTGATTGGTTCTGTGGCTCAGAACCTCCTGTACCTCACCAGCTCCTCCACACCTGTGATCCCCAACCACACAGCAATACCACCCAGAGAGTGAAAATCCCCATCCCAGGCTCTTCAAACCTAGAAGGTTTTCTCAGGTACTTGTTAGAAGATGAATAGAACAACCTGGAATATTTCTCTCCATCTGCTCTTTGAGCTTTAGTTGGCAGCACTAATTAGTTAGCTAATTAGTTAGTAACTAGCATTAGTTAGTAATGCTACACTGCTAACTAGGTGTAGCATTATTTAAATAGTTTCTTTATTTTTTGAATTTTTGAATTTTATTTTATTTATTATTTTATATAGCAGTTTCCTATTAGTTATCTATTTTATACATATTTGTGTATATATGTCAATCCCAATCTCCCTAAATAATTTTCTAAAGAACATCTTAAGCTCATGATCTGACTTACTTTACAGAATTCCATTTGAACACCTAAAGATATGTTAGATAGAATCTCTAAAAAACAGTTTCACAAAACAGGAAACTGAGTAATTCATGAACAGTTATTAATGGGCCTATTTTTTTTTTTCCAATCACACAAAAAAATGGTCCTGGAAAAAAGTCCACTTTAGGTGCAGCAGTTATGACACACTGAGTTGCAAATAACAGAAAAGCTAAGTCAAATTGGATTAGGCCCCAAAGGAAAATTATGAGCCTACGTAGCAGGGGATAAAGACATGGCTTCATCCAGGGAAACAGTATCATCAGACAGCAGTCTGTACTTCCTGGCTCTCTTCTCCAGGTTGGCTGCATCCTCAGCCTCTATCCATTGGTCGCAAGATGGCAGCCAACAGCTCCATGTCCACATACACACCAGGTTTAAGTCCAAGGGTAAAATCAGAGTCAGGCAGACTTGGTGCTCTACTTAGAGGAGGTCCCCCAGACAAAACAGACAGAGTGGTTGTTTCTCAGAGGAAGTTCTGAGTTCTGGTACCAGAAGAGAGAATGGATTACAAGCAAGTAAAGACAAGAAATATCTACTCTACTAGGAAATCCAAAAAATTCATACAGGAGTGCGAGGCTTTGTGTTTTTTTCTTTTTAATTAATTAATTTTTGGTTGCGTTGGGTCTTTGTTGCTGTGTACAGGCTTTCTCCAGTTGCGGCAAGAAGGGGCTACCCTTTGTTGCGGTGTGCAGGCTTCTCATTGTGGTGGCTTCTCTTGTTGCAGAACACGGGGTCTAGGCGTGCAGGCTTCAGTAGTTGTGGCTCACAGGCTCTAGCGCACAGGCTCAGTAGTTGTGGCGCATGGGCTTAGTTACCCCGCGACATGTGGGTTCTTCCAGGACTAGGGCTTGAACCCATGTTGCCTGCATTGGCAGGCAGATTCTTAACCACTGTGCCACCAGGGAAGCCTGCTTTGTATTTCTTGAATTGACTACTTCATTTGCAATCTGCTCAGCAATGCACCCAATGACAGGTATGCGACCGTTCTCGCTGCTAAATCGTTGTTGAATGAATGAATACAGTTTGCTCTTCCTGTCAGAACTGCTTCTGGTTTCCTGATTCTAAAAGAGGTAATTGCACGAGATGTATGGTTCTGTGTCATTAGAGGCACCCTCATGTATTCCACGGCACCACGACCTCACTACTGCTGCCATAGTCCCACTACCCTGGAACCACCACCCTGTACTTGAGTTGTCTGTTCACTTCTCAACATCTCCTCTTCTGGACCATAAACCCCAAAAGGGCATGGGCTATGTCCTTCCTCTTTGAATCTTAAGGGTCCAGTGTAGCACTGGCACAAAGTCTGTTCTCAGTAATTATTTGTTGCATATGTGCATGCACGCATACATGCATGAATGAATGAATGAACAATCAATCCAGAGGCAGCTCTCTTGAGTCCTTCAGAAAACAACAGGTTCCCTCTCACCTCAATCCCTGCACTCAATCAATATACCCTATAGCAGTAATTTCCAAACTTGTTTGCACACTGAAACCACCTTGGGATAAGGGTGAGGTCTTAAAAAAAATTCTAAAGCCCAGGATACACTCCAGACCAATTAAATCCCAATATTTGGGGGTTACACCAGGCATCAGAAATTTTTGAAGCTCCCCAGGTGATCCCAGCGTAGAGACAAGTTTGGAAAGCATTGCTCTATAGTTTTACTAAGAAACTTGGTGAACCATAGGGGACATCTGTGATTGCCTTTTCTGGTGGGTACCACAAGTTATGATAGTTGTAGTTGCTGTGCCCTCTGAGACCAGGCGAGAAATCTGCTGAGCTTTTATAACCAGGCCTAGAGAGTGTCTCCAGGGACATGGAAAGGTAGAAAAGGGATGTTTATCAGACTCTACAATTTAAGCTCACGGTTGCCTCAATCATCTGCTTTCCTTTCCTTGTGTCAGTGCAGAAGAGTGAGCTGGGACAGACCACTTGTAATAATAGTCAACAAATTGGATGCCTTCTCCTGGTCTTGCAAGCCTCTTCAAAGATGTTAGGAGCCCAAGTGAGTGGGGTCCAGGTTTTTTGTCTTTCAAACACCCACCTTGGCTAAGGTGAGGTGGCCTAACCTACCTAGAGAAAATTTTAGAATTTCAACTTTAGTATCAATAAAATTGCAGAAACCAGCGATCTCTGTTGCCATTAGATCCTTGCTATTCAAAGGGTAGTCAATGGAACAGCAGCGCGGTCTTCCACTAGGAGCTTCTTAAAGATGTAGAGGCTTAGGCCCCACCGCTTCTGAATCAGAATCAACACTTTAACAAGATCCCAAGTGACATGCGTGCACATTTACGTTTGAGAAACACAGCTTTCTACTACCTTGATGGGAAAAAAGAAAAAATTTAGTTTTGCCATTTTCTCCATTGCTCAGGAAATGTCTTAAAATTTTTGCTTTTGTGAGACTTCGACTACTTGTGTCTCTACTGAAAAATGGCCAAGGTACATACATCCTTTGCTTGTGAAAAATAGGCTTACCTTTAGGGCTCTCAAAACAGTGGCAATTCTTTTTTTTTTTGCAGTACATGGGCCTCTCACTGTCGTGGCCTCTCCTGCTGTGGAGCACAGGTTCCAGACGCGCAGGCTCAGCGGCCATGGCTCATGGGCCCAGCCACTCCACGGCATGTGGGATCTTCCCGGACCAGGGCACAAACCCGTGTCCCCGCCATCGGCAGGGGGACTCTCAACCACTGCGCCACCAGAGAAACCCAAAACAGTGGCAATTCTTATGTTAATGTTTGGAGGCTGGAGTCTTTGTATTTGACTAGAGGAATTCTAGAAGAATCCTTATTTCTAGCTGTATTACACTAGTAACTATAGTGAAGTGAAGAGATCATCTGAATGCAGTTATTGGAGGGTTCCTGTTTTCATCATTTTTTTCCTGCATGTTGGCTCTATAAGAGTACCTTTGCTTAGCTGAGAAAAAAAAATGATCTGAATGAAAATGCAATAAATGTAAACCTGTTCTTGGGTAAAGGAATTATGAAACAACCAGGACTAGGATGTAGAAGTGTAATTTACTTGATTCCTGAAAAGAGGCATTTAAGGAGATCGAGGTCAGAGATCAAAATTTAAAGCTAAATCCATGCAGGATGGGCGGGGCTGGTGGGAGCGCCGGTTCGGGGTGACAATTCGATTGGGATAAGTGTTTGGTGGTAAATGAGGGTTCCATGGTTCTTGGATATGGAATCCAGGGAAATGAATTTGCACCAGTGTTGGTACTGCCTAGAAAATCTGAGGCCCCTGTAGAAAGCCCTGGCATTCTTGGTGAATCTGCCTACAGGAACTAATGGGTCCAATGTGAAATGAGTTGTAATAAGAAATCAGATTTATGCATTTAGACTCTAATCTAGATTTAGTTACAAAGCTTAATATGTGTATATTAGTCTGTTAGGGCTGCCGTAATGAAGAACCACAGACTGGGAGGCTTAAACTAGAGAAATTAATTTCCTCAGAGTTCTGGAAGCTAAAAGTCCAAGATATAGGTATCAGTAGGGTTGGTTTCTTCTGAGGCCTCACCTTGGCTGGTACATGGCCGTAGTCTCACTATGTCTTCTCACCGTCTCTATGCATGTCTATCTCTTCTTGTAAAGACATTAGCCATATTGGATTAGGGCCCACCCTAATGACCCAATTTAACCTCAATTACCTCTTTAAAGACACTCTCTCTAAATATGGTCACATTCTGAAGTACTGAGGCTTAGGACTTCAATATATGTCTTTTGGAGCGAACACAATTCAGCCCATAACAATGTGTCAAGCACCAAATTAGAATTGTAGGAAACAAGGAAAGGAATCTACAGGATTATTTAGCTCAGTATCACCATTTTATTTATAAGGAAAAAGAAGCTATTAGAGATGAAGGGATTTATTTTATCACAAAGGTCATTAGTAGTAGTACTGGGACCAGAACCTAGGTCTTCCAGGCAGCTTTCCACTCCTTCAGGCCTCTTCCCCTTGCATCATATCCAAGACAATAGAGGTAAGCTAGGAGGGTGGCGCTTAATGTGCACACAGATCACTGGGGGCTCTTTTTTTTTTCTTAACATCTTTATTGGAGCATAATTGCTTTACAATGGTGTGTTAGTTTCTGCTGTATAAAAGTGAATCAGTTATACATATACATTTATCCCCATATCTCCTACCTCTTGCGTCGCCCTCCCTCCCACCCTATCCCACCCCTCTAGGTGGTCACAAAGCACCGAGCTGATCTCCCTGTGCTAAGGCTGCTTCCCACTAGCTATCTATTTTACGTTTGGTAGTGTATATATGTCCATGCCACTCTCTCACTTCGTCCCAGCTTACCCTTCCCCCTCCCCATATCCTCAAGTCCATTCTCTAGTAGGTCTGTGTCTTTATTCCCGTCTTACCCCTAGGTTCTTCATGACCTTTTTTTTTTTTTAGATTCCGTATATATGTGTTAGCATATGGTATTTGTTTTTCTCTTTCTGACTTACTTCACTCTGTATGACAGACTCTAGGTCCATCCACCTCACTACAAATAACTCAATTTTGTTTCTTTTTATGGCTGAGTAATATCCCATGGTATATACGTGCCACATCTTCTTTATCCATTCATCTGTTGATGGACACTTAGGTTGCTTTCATGTCTCGGCTATTGTAAATACAGCTGCAATGAACATTGGGGTACATGACTCTTTTGGGGGGGCTCTTTTTAAATGCAGACTCTGATTCCTGAGATCTGAGGTGGGGCTTAGGTTTCTGCATTTCCAGCAAGCTCCCAGTGTTGCTGATGCTGTGGCATCGGTCTCCAAGCTCTGCCTCTGGACCAGCATCACCTGGGAGTCTGCTAGAAATGCAAATTTCCAGGTCCACTCCAGATTTACCAAATCCGAAGCTGTTGTGTTGGGGCCCAGAAACCTGTGTTTTAATAGGTCCTGGTGATTCCGATGCACGTGCAAATTTGAGAAACTCTGTTCCTTAACCTTGTTCTGCCTCAGAATTTCCTGACGGGCTGGTTAGAAGGGCAGACCGACTGCATCAGAATCTATGGTGACAATGTATGTGTTTGGAAGCAATGGTGAGGATGATGAAATATCCATATTTTTCTAAAAAAGCACTCCAGGTAATATTGCTAGGCAGCTAGGTTTGGGGCCCATTATTCTTGACTGTGCCCTGGAATCGTCCAGGTTGAAATCAATCATTATAAAATATTCCATTTTTAGCCAGCTGTTCAGTGAGCCCTTTGATTAACTGAAAGAACTTCCTTTCATTCCTCAAACCTCCCTCCTCATTCTGTAAGCCCCCAACCCTCTTCTTCCAACTGGGTCATTCTGGACTTCAGATAACACCTGCCATTAGCAGAATGTCATTGAGCTGAATTTCATTATACTCTGAAACATCTGCTCTGCAGGTCTGCAGAGTTCTGTGGCTCACCTTTGTGTTAACTTAGTTTTCATTAATAGTTTGCCCTTTTGCCTATCTTTGTCCTTTACCATCCTGAACACTCCCTCCCCACTTCTACATGCCCCTCAGCCCCTGGGATTGCAGGCGGGGACAAGTCACACTCGGGATGGCTCGCTGACACTGTGCACAGCTGGGGCACATCATAAGGAAGGCTCTAGAGATGACATCAGAGTGGTAAAGATGAAAAAGTGATAAAACTCAGTGTTGGTGAGGTTGCAGTGAAATAGGCACTCTTATGAACCATCAGGAAAAGTCTAAATTGGCATAACCTATTTGAAGGGCACTTTGGTAATATCTATCAAAAAAAAATACTCTTTGGTTCAGTAATGTTATTTCTAGGAGTTTGTCTTGCAGACATACCCATATATTGCACAAAGATGTGTGGGTAAGAATGTTCACGGCTGGTTTTCATAATGCCAGAAACTTGGAGGCTATTACAGGAGTTATCATTAAAAGGCTGGTTAAATCAGTTGTGCCATGGCATCTGTTAACTCTGTAAGTGCTGGAGAAGGCTGGAAGGCTGCGCCCAGCTGGGACTATTGCCCAGAGTGTGGGCACGTAGACTCTCCAGCAAGGCTGCCCCAGGGAAGCTGAGTTTCTTATATGGCAGGTCAGGGCTCTGAGAGAGAGGGTATTGGGTGAACAAGGAGGATGCTGCATGGCTTTTTATGCCTCAGTCTTGGAAGCCACATACTTCCCCTTCTGCACTCCTCTATGGGTGGAAATAGCTGTAAGCCTGCTCAGTTTCAAGGGAATGGATAAAAACGCCCCCATCATATGGAAAAGCCTCAAGAATTTGTGGCCGTGTTTCAAAACCACCACGCCATTGTTACCTCTAGGGAGTACGGGGTAGAGGAAGATTTTGCTTTTCATTTTGTGTCCTATATTTTCGATTGATTTACATTGTTAGCATTATTTTTGAAATTAAAAGACAGATAAAATAAGAAGAAAGTAATTGGAGGAAAATGGAGGAGGTCAGTGGTAGAAATTTGCAAGTGGAGGGAGGGATGGAAAAAGAGGAAGAAAGGCAGGTAGGCCTGGGAAATGAGGCCCACAGTGGAGACAGATATGGGATTGATGGACTTGCAGGGTAGCAATTTGGCTTTGGGCTTGTGCTGGGTGCAAGTGGGACAGCTTTCAACCACCTGCCCCCCATTATCTGCCCTTGGAGATACTACTTATCCTCTAAGGAAACCTTCAAATATCTCTTGGGTAACATTCTTGGATCTCTCATGTGAATACACCTGCATAGATCATGTACCAGCTCTGCTAACTTGATTTTTTGAGTATGTCTATGTCCCTCCAAACATTGTCCTTAAAGGCAGGCATATTTTGTTAATTTTCTCCATTCTCATGTTGCTTAACATTGTGTCTTTGAGCAGTGGATATTCTATAAATATTTCTTAAATTAAAATGTCTGTCAATGTAAATTGGTGCAGCCATTGTGGAGAACAGTATGGAGGTTCCTTAAAAAACTAAAAATAGAACTACCATATGATCCAGCAATCCCACTCCTGGGTATATATCCAGAGGAAACCATCATCTGAAGATACATGCACCCCAGTGTTCACCACAGCACTGTTTACAATAGCCAGGACATGGAAACAACCTAAATGCCCATCGACAGAGGAATGGATAAAGAAGATGTGGTACACATATACAATGGAATATTACTCAGCCATAAGAAAGAATGAAGTAATGTCATTTGCAGCGACATAGATGGACCTAGACATTATCACACTAAGTGAAGTAAGTCAGACAGAGAAAGGCAAATTCATGATATCACCCCTACGTGGAATATAATTTAAAAATGATACAAATGAACTTATTCACAGCACAGAAACAGATTTTCAGATATTGAAAACAAACTTACGGTTACCAAAGGGGAAATTTGAGGGGGAGGGATAAATCAGGAGCTTGGGATGAACACACACACTACTATATGTAAGATAGATAACCAACAAGGACCTATTGTATAGCACAGGGAACTCTACTTAGTATTCTATGATAACCTATATGAGAAAAGAATCTAAAGACAATATATGTATAATTGAATCACTTTGCTGTACACCTGAAACTAACACAACATTGTAAATCAACTCTACTCCAATAAAAATTATGTCTCTCATTTAACAAACACATATACAGCATAGACTGTATGCTAGGTAATGCCCTCAAATATGAACTCATTTACTTTCTCATAACAACCCTCTGAGACAGGGACCATCATTACCTCCGTTCTACAGAAGACAAAATGGATGCATAAGGAGGTTAAAGCACAAGGTCATAAACCTGATAAATGATAGCGCTTGGAGTCAACTCAAACCACTTGGCTCTAGACTCTGTCCTCTTTCCACTGCACTTTCCTTCATCCGTCCATAATACAGCACATTTCTAGGTTTCCGCATTCGAGAGTCTCGTTGTACTTTGTAAAATGCACCAGCCACTGGACAGAATTGGAATTCCGTGTACAAACTGCTCTCTGGATGACCGTGCAGTAAAAGAGGTAGAACAGCACTCAGACTGGTTGATTAGAGCTTCAGTCATTGAACCTTCTCTGTCCTTTCATTGACTTCAGCCTAGACTAGACAAGGCCTTCTAGGAAGCGTACAAAGCTCCCAGAACTTTGATCAATGGCCCAGAAGGGCCTACAGAGGGAACATTATAGAAATGTTTGAAGAAGTCACTTAAAAGAAGGAAACAGAGACTCAGAATAGCATTGGGATGTGGGCAGGAAATAATGCGAAAGAAATAATCACGGGTAGAGTGTAAAAACTCTGTGGTTGAAAACTCCAAAATAAGGAAGTCACTTTATTTTTGCCAATCTATCCTCTCAATGATTGCAGAGCTACTATTATATGAAGATAGAGCAAACATAATCAATTTCAACACTTGTTATCATGGTCTGTGTTAAAATAGATCTGGGAACTTGGGTCAGTTACTCATTATCAAAGTGGTACCAAGCTGGAAGGAAAGAGGGTAGTCAGTTGCCTTGAGCCCCACCCAGCTTCATTTGGAAGGGAGTGTAATTTAGAGGCAGGGAATGGTAGAAAAGTTACCTCAAACATGGAGGTGCTTTGTATGACGTTTTTGTTCCACTTTGCCGTGAGGTCCCACAGATAGACAATAAAAATATGAGTGTTGAATATTAGCTCTCCTACTTGCTTATTGTTTCTTATTATGTAAACAACTCAGGCTAATTTCTAACATTCAACATTTATGGACTTCCAGGAACTCATAAATGTCACATCAGGCTGCCTCCTGGTGAATTTTTAATCAAGGGAGAGAATTTCAGCTACAAATAGACCAAGAATCAAAAGGCCCAATATTGATCGGTCAAAGTGGCACTTACGACCCTGAGGTTGAAGTATTTTGGATAAAAGGATGATGGGCTTTCGATGGCCCCAGAGCCATCTTTTTCCATCAAGTCCAGGTGAGTATCAAATATCCCCTTAGAGTTATCGAATAGCAGCAAATAATACGAGGTCTACTGAATGCTCATACTAATAGCTGTAAATATGAGAAGGAAAAGCTGAAATTCTGGCCCAGGCCAGATAACATCTCAGTCAGAAATCCTATAGATGTCACCCTCCAATCCCAAAGCAGATTGTGGCCTTCCTCCCCACTTAGTACAGAAGGTCTCCTTGGTGGAATGGGCCAAGGGAAGGGGCTCTGAGCATTCTGCTCTGAACAGGGTCTGGCCTCCAAGTCTGAGGCCTTGAATCATCCCTGCAGAGATACAGAGCAGTGCTTGTTATGTCAGAGATCACTCAGCCCCGTGAATAATGTCTCTCACTAATGCCAAGCCATGAATCACTGGTCTGTGGTACTGTAAAATTAACATGCACCACTATAAATAACTCTTCTGTAATGGGCTGTCATTGATGGCTTTTTGGAAAGGCTTGACTCAGGAATAAGGGTTTTAATGACTGTAATTGAAATTAGATGAAAAGAATCAGTATTGGGCTGTTTTTTGACCCATGCGAGGACAAACTCCATCGTATGTCAAAACAATTATGCTGTGTCAAACCTGAGGGACGGGGCGCCCTGGCCACTGTCCTCCAGCACCTCCGACAGAGTCTCCTGAGGTGCCTCCCGGTGAGTGGCAGGGCACACGCTGGTCCTTTACAAAGGACCTCAACAGAGCTGGCAGAACATCCCCCCAACTCCCGGCTGACAGCCATTACCAGCGGGGAGAGTCATTATCATTAATAACAACAACTTTCCTTTGTAAAGTGGAATATGGTTTACAAAGCTCTTTCATGTCCATTATCTCATTTGATCCTCACTAAGGCCCTGGGAGGTAGGTCAGACGTTCCTGCTATTATCATCCTCAGATGTCTGAAGAGATGGAGGCTCAGAGAGCTGATGACTTACCCAAGGTCACACAGCCAGTAAGTGATGAAGCGGGAACCGGGACCTCTGAACCAGAGCATGACCGCTCTCTAGGGCCTCCTAACCATGGTCTAGGGTTAGTGTCAAGGGTCCTTCTCCTCCTGACTAGCACGCCTCTTGCTCCTGTTAAGTACTTGACCCTAAGTAATCCCAACAGACCCCGCTTCTCCATCATTAACAGAAAAATAAAGACAGCTGAGGACAAATGCAAATGTAGGATGTCTTTCACCGATCGACTCAAAATCGAAACAGCTTTTTCTTGTACAATCTGAGTGAGGACTGGAAGTTCTAAGCGAGTGAGTGGAGAGGTTTTGAAACAGGCTAGAGTGCTCTCTTTTCATTTTGCTTCTGGTGGGACTGAGAGCTTCAAGAGTTTCCTTGAGGGTGATGCTGAGTATTACAGGGGATCAGGCTTTCACAAGGAAAAGACCAAAGATTGGAGATTAAGGCCCGGAGGGATCCTCAGCCTCCAAAGCCCAGTCACCTCTCAGTTCCCTAAAATCAGATGCAGCTCTACCTAGATATCCTGGTCCCCTGCGTGTGTCCTGGAAAGGAGGGGCTCCAAAGTCACCATCACGCCCTTCAGCCCCGTGGTGGCTACTACTGCTGGCTTTGCTCTTGGGAGGTAGAAAATCTCAGGAGCAGTAGAGACCATATGCTTCAGTCATTATCTTCGGAGACTCCCGGCCCCAGACAATCAGACGGAGGAGCTGAGCCCACGTGTGTCTCCAGCCCTACCATCTCCACACCGAGCCTCGGGCACTGGGCGAGAGGAAGTTTGCAAACGAACATGCAGCCAGCATACCTTTGTCCCTTTGTCACTGTTCCCCACCTGGAGACAGCTCCGTAATCCTCCTGTGCAAAAATAACAAGTCCCACATAGGATTGTGTACATGGTCTAATTACACGTCACAAAACAGCTCCTCTCAGGAGACAAGGAGTGTTTGGTAGTAAATTAAGAGATGCAAAAACCACTGTGAGCCGTGCTGATTAATCCAGTTTTCTAGCAATGGGGAAGGATCCTTGAGAAATGGGTTTGCAGTTTGATGATAATTAGATGCCCACTACGGGGGCTTTTCACCTGCATTGGCTTTTGTGTGGAGTGGCAGGAGAGCGACTGGGATGGAGACCACAGAGATGATTCATTCAGGGTTGTGTTGACAGAATGGAAATGGCTCCAAAAAATGCGAATACTTATTCAAGGGGTAAAGCTCCAGGGAGCCCACCTGCAAGGGCTCTCAATACCTTTCACTGTCATCTCAGAGGAGACAGCATCTACGCAAATCGCAAATCGACATCTTTATCCAGCTTTGCTCTTAAGAATCGTGGATTTATTTGACTTTCCTTACCCCTTTGGGCACCAAGCTCGGAGAACCACTCTGGGCTCCAGTCTAGGGGGACCTTATTGATTAAAAGGAGAGCAGAGCAAACACATTAGAAAAGCAGAGAAAAACATGTTTACAACTAATTACATCTATAAAGATCGACTGTGTATGGGGACTGGAGCGAGGGGCACACACAGGTGCACACACATGCATCTTGATGCTTAATGCAAAGTGCCTAAGCTTTTGAACAGATCTCTGTTTGAATTTGGGGGTTTGTCACTTCCCAGCAGCCACCTGACCTCTCTGGGCCTTAGTTTTCTAATCTGCAATATGGGATTAGTAATTATTTCTGCCCTTCCTACTTTAAGGATTATTGTGGAGATCATATAGGAAAACAGATGTGAAAATGCCTTGCAAACTAAAGCATTACACAAATGTCATTTTCCCTCCTATTAGCACAGCACCTAGCACATACCAAGTGTCTGTGATGGCTGGGTAGACAGATGCTAAAGGGTGAGAATGGAGTTATTTGAAACACTTGAAAAACTCAAGGGAGATTTGCTATAAATCATGGGTTTTTAATAGAATTTTTAAATGGGAAGAGGTGTGGAAACCTGCTAGGAAGAGCAGAGGAATATTCCTGACTGTACAAATGAGAAAATCTGAGTGGGAACAGCATACTTCCTTGGCTAGAATCTTAGTAGAGTAGGAGTTGAAGGGAATTAGGTAAAGGAATGGAGAAAAGAAGGAGAATTTATGGAAGGCTGGGAGGTCAGAGGTTAGGTGCTGCGGTGGAACTTGTCCTTGACTGTACACATGTCTAGCTCAGGTGCAGAATCCAGAATTCTAGTGCCTCCCCCATCTTTTGTGGAGGTGATAATTGCGGGTACTGGAAAGAGGGTAGAGTGGGGACGCGCAGGCTTGATCATGAGCTGGAACTCTGCCATATACTGATGAAGGGCCCATCCCAATCCAACATTCCAGGATTTCAAGGAATGGAGCAGCCCAAGGACCTTCGTCCAGAAGCAGTAAAATCTCCAGGGGAGGAAAAACAGCCTGTGAGCTTTCCAGGGGAGCTACACCTCCACTCCTCCATTCCCCTTTTAGCCTGTGCTTTTCTACAGAGTTGTAATCCCTAAAGATGGGAAAACAAAATACATCTCCACTACAATAGAAAGAACTCCTGTGTAAAAGAGCTGTGTTTTGAATGTTTTAATACACAGAAATTGACACCCATCTACTTGGGTATTCAAAAACCCTCTCTCCGGAATAGAATAACAATGCTCTCTTCTCTATATTTTCCTTGCATGCTGCCACAAACTGCTGTTGTGAAGCAAATCCTTCTGTTGCAATCTTTTATTTTTACCTCCCCCCTCCACTTTGTAAATCACTTTCTTTCTCTAAAAGATTAAAGTGTGGTAAAAGCTGCAAAGTGACTAAGAAAAGGACCCTTCTGAGTCAGCAGAACTGCCCTCCATGTATCTTTGAGTCACAGCTGCTAATGTTTCTTGACACAATCCAGTTTTTCCTTTTATTTTTTTTTCTCTCCTGGTATCAGGGCCTAGAGAAAAGTTTCAGAGTGTTTGGAGATGGGTGATTTTGCTCTGTTGCATGAATCTGCTTTCCGACCGTGGTGGGCGTCCTGTCAAGGAGCACATGACTGTGACGCGATATGTGCACTTCTTGTCACAACTTGGACATCTCTCTGCTCCCACTGCCGAGTCACTTTGGGGGGTGACAGTGTGCCTCCAGGAGTTCCAAGTAGCCCCTTATATGTGGTAGCCACAGCACTCCCTGCCTGTCCACATCTCAGTACAGAGAGGACAGTGTTGATTCAAATCCAGATCCTCTCCCTGCTAGCTGAGGTCTTTGCACAAGTCACTTTGCCTCTCTGAACTTCGATTTCTTGATAACCTGCACATGCTTGACACTTAAGGGTCTTTCAATAGGTATGAGCTCACTTTCCCCCTCTTTTATTTAAAACATATCTCTCTCTCTCCCTCTCATTTTTTCTCTTTCTACAGACGTATATTATGTGGACAGATACATAAGAAACGTAACAGTGGTGGCTTCTAGAGAGGCTGCAATCTGATATAGAAGGTTGATTTTACCTTTCATTCTACAGCTTTTTGTACTATTTGAATTTTTGTCATTAACATGTATTTCTTTGAAAATATATTTGTCATTAGCATGTATTTCTTAAAAATAAGCAAAATATGTATGTTTAGAAACTCTAAGTTTCTAACCCTAAGACCTTTTATTTTTTTTTCAATGTCTGTCTTTCAGGGCTTGGAAGTATCACACTGAAAAGGCACAAAAAGAAAACCCATCCATTTCTGTCTTGACATGACTACTGTTGACTGTAGGGCTTATTTAGTATAGAAGATCTCCAAATTTAGGAAGCTCTGGGAAGTAGGTGGACTTTTTAGTAAAAGCTTGGAAAATTAGCTGTTTGGGAAAAGATAAAAATGCATTCATATCTTACACCATCTTCCAAAATATACTCCAGATGGGTCAGAGATTTAAATGTAAAAACAAACAAACAGACAAAGAACCACACAAGTGGTTTCTTATATAAAAGAAAGTACTTTTTTTTTTTGAGAAAACATGGGTGAATTTCTTCATAATCTGGGTATGGAGAAAGCCTTTCTAATCATGATTTAAAATCCAGATTTAAGAAGAAAAAAGATTGATAAATTTGACCGTATTAAAAAAAGACAAAATTCTTTCATGGCAAAAAAATCACAAAGTCAAAAGACAAGCAACAAACTTGGAGAAAGTATATTCAGTATATATCATAGATAAAGGGCTAATACATAATACATGTATTGGGGAACATGTATAGGGAACATAATACATGTTCCCTAATATATAAAGAACATTCAAAAATCAAGAAATGGGGCTTCCCTGGTGGTGCCGTGGTTGGGAATCTGCCTGCCAGTGCAGGGGACGTAAGTTCGAGGCCTGGTCCGGGAAGATCCCATATGCGGTGGAGCAGCTAAGCCCGTGCGCCACAGCTAATGAGCCTGCACTCTAGAGCCCATGTGCTGCAACTACTGAGACCCACGTGCCTACAGCCTGTGCTCCGCAGCAAGAGAAGCCACTGCCACGAGAAGCCCGCGCACAGCAGCAAAGAGTAGCCCCCGCTTGCGGCAACTGGAGAAAGACTTTGTGCAGCAATGAAGACCCAACGCAGCCAAAATAAATAAATAAATAAATAAATACATTTATTAAAAAAAAAATAGAGCCGAGTATTCATAAGAATTAAAAAAAAAAAAAAATCAAGAAATGAAAGTCCAAAACCTGAAAGAAACATGAGCAAAAGAAACAGACATTTCAGAGAAAAATAGACACAAATAGTCTTGGAAAAAACCTGCTCTAACTTGCTCTTAATAAGAGAAATGCAAAATAAAACTACACTCAGATACTAATTTTTACCTATCAGGTTGGCAGAATTGAAAAGGTTGACAAAACACACTTTGCGCAAAGAAACAGGTACTCATAAATTGCTGATAAGAGAGTAAGATGATGAGTCTCCATGGAGGAGAATCTAGCATATTGAACAAAACTAGGCATTTACCTTTTGAGCTATAGCAATTATTCTCTTTGGGATTTATCCTGTGATACACTTCCACAAATATAACCACTGTGATAAGGTTATTTACTGTGATGTTATTTATTGTAAGAAAACATTGGAATCAACTAAAATGCCTTCTACAGTAGATATGTTGAATAGTCTGTGGCACATCTACACAGGAGAGTGCACACATAGTAAAAAAGAGCTCTCTATGAACTGATACACAATGATTTTCAGGATATATTGTTGACAGCAAAATGTAAGGTGAGAAAGAGTACATATAGTACGTTACCTTTTACATTAAAAAAAAAACACCAAGAAAACAAAGTTATTTCCTTGCTTTGCAAAAAGAAATGCAGGAAGCGTGAACCACAAACTAACGAAAATGTTTACCCATTATGGGGTACATGGAAAGAGGAGGGGCAGAGATTGTAAGGGATGATAGTAAGACTTCTCTGAATATGCCTTTTCATATAGTTTTGACTTATAAATCATATAAACATTTCATATATTTTAACATAAAATTAAATCAGTAAGGATGAACACAAAGCAATCTTAAAACTGAATAAAATGAAACAAAGGAAGCCAACCACACATCAAATTGATAATGTAACCATGCAGAAAATAAATAATTCACAAACTCTTGAGCCCAGTGTTCCAACTGTATATCCTAATGGGTTATTTAAAAAAAAAAGAACTGTAAAGACACCTTGAACTTACTTAGGTTTGTTTTTGGCAGGGAGTGGTATTGATATAGTAATTCTAACAGTTTTGAATATATTGTAGGATTGAGCAGATGAGTTAAATATATTGATGGTGATAGGGCCAGGGAGAAGGGGTATAGAAATATAGTACATGAAAAGAGGAGGAAGAGTTCTGGGATGCGGGGTTTGAGTGAGGGGAATCAATCTGAACTCAGGTTTGTTCACTCAGGCTTGTTCACTGGAAGGACCTTCTGCTAAAATCCAGTAGCAAATAACTCACCCAGCCCCTAGATCTTAAACTTAAATAACATTCCCCACCAAAAGAAACCAGGGCTTGGAATCAGGATCAAAGTTTCAACGGAGAAAAAAAAAAAAGGAACCAAGGCCCCTTGGAGAAATGCCTAATTACAGATCTGGAGTCTGGGATATCTTGTACCAGAAACCACAGAATAGCTCAAAAACTGATGGTAGCTTATCAATAAGATACATAAGCTGGCTTGAAGGGGTTCTCCACTAGTCAAACTTGAGACATTTTGAGCAGCAAAAAGAGTAAGGACGGTAATAGATTAAAACACAATGAAAAAAAAAATGAGTTCAAAGGGATGCTAAACAATTAAAATAAAATTAAAAAAATTTAAAAAGTGAAATTCATGTAAAGTCTGTAGTCTAGTTAATCACATTGTGCCACTGTCAGTTTCCTGGTTTTGATAATGTACTATGTAGGATGTTATCATTGAGTGAAAGTGTGGCTTGGGTGCACTGAACCTCTTTGTAATTTTTTTTTTTTGCAACTACTTATGGGTCTTTAATTATTTCAAGATGAAAAGTTAACAAATAAGCATGTATATGCATGTGTGGTGAGTTAGTGTTCTTTACAGAAGAATGCTAGCCTATATATGGAGAAGAAATGATAGAATTAGAAAAATCACCACTCGCAAGTACCAGTGCAATAATTTATTCAGAAAAAGATCATCAGTGGATGATAAATCCACTGGATGAATTCCATTAGAGAATGGGATATTCACATGGCCTCACCCCATAGGTTACTTATTATCTACAAAGGATAGAAAAGATTTTATGATGGAGAATTCTGGCAGACATCACCTTAACCAAGTGACAGAAAAAATGTCCTGCCTGATTGCCTCACTTGTTCTTGCTACCTAAGCCTCTGAAGCCAGGGACATCATTATCAATATTAAAGCAAAATTACATTATGAGCTTCCTGATATGCTGGAATGAGAAGAATACCACACCTATGTAGTACTTATCCCCAAAATATCTAATCTGAGCTTGATAGTGAAGAAACAAACACCCAAATTTAGACTACGGAATATTCTACAGTAGCCTGTACTCCAAAACTATCTGTTTTAAAAGACCAAAAAAGAAAAAAAAAAAAAAAAAAAAAAAGTAGGAGGCTGTCCTAGATTAAAGAGACTTAACTGGACTAAAGAGAATGTCAATTACATGGAGTAGATAATTCTTGATTGGATCCTGAATCAGAACATTACTAAGACAATTGGGAAAAATGTTATATGGACAACATGTTAGATAATATTGTATCACTGTCTTAGGAGGTGAATGTCTTGGGAGTGAAAAAAAAATATTGTGCTTATGTAGGATAATACCTACTTCTTAGGAGATATGTGCTGAAGTATTTCGGGGGTCGAATTTCAAGATATCTGTAATTTTCAAACGGTTTAGCAAAAACGTTGACAGCAATCTTAAGCAAATAGAACAAAACGTTAGCAATTGGAGAGCGAAGTTCAAGGTAAGGTATATACATTTTCATTTGTAATTTATACTTTCAAACTTCAGTAGGGTTGAAAATTTTAAAAATGAAAACTTGGGGAAAATATAGTTAGCTGACATTGTTTCGTCCATAAATCCTCTTTTTCCTGGACTTGAATTGGAATTCCTCCCCTGTCAGTTCATCCCTTCCCCCAAATCTCAGCATGATGTAGCACGAGTTGCTTGGGGGGCCTAACGGCCCACTGGGGCCAAGGCTTCCAATGAGCCTGGGAAGAGGGCTGGCCACCCACTGCCACCTCTGGGCTCTGCTGTTTGGTTCCTCACTGACCCTGAGAGAATGTCTGGGGAGTTATGGGGCCTCAGTGGCCTAAGGTGTGCTGAGCCCTTCAGCCTTAGAGAGCTGAAACCCGAGACTAAAAACTGGTGTAACATGGTGGATTTCTGCTCAACAGCAAAAGTGGGCTCACTGCAAATGGAATAGATTGTTTCCAGGAGAAGGGTCTACACTAGTCAGTTTTGGATGGATCCATTAGTTACTGTGGAATCTTTAAATAATGAGTCACAATTATCTCACCGGCCAAAAAAACAACCAACAAAAGCATCCATTAGCTCAAAAATACACAAAAATACACACTGGGTAGTTTCCTCTGTGCTCTACACTGAGTCTGAGAGGGTAAATAAGGCCCAGCCAAGGCCAGCAAAGAGTTTATTGTGTATTGGGGGAACATGGACTTCAGATCACTACCAACCCGATAGTCGGTAAATGCATGGCAGCAATTTTCATATCATGGTCCTGAAGTGGTCCACCTAAATTAGGAGGGGGAGGCATGAGAGAAAGAGGCTTGAAGAGGGTGAAACATTTTCCTTCAGTTGGAAAACCATTTCCTTTTGTCCTCAAATGAGAAAATAAATCAGGAAGTAAGGCCTATAGTAGGGAAGGGGTGTTTCTAAAAGCTTCACTGGGCTACTCAGTTTTCTCCATCTCTTCAGCAGGGCTAGGGAGGCCACCTCATCCTTATTTGCCTGGGACTTGTCCAGTTTTACTGCTGGGATTCCGGAGAAAGCATTAGTCCCTGACAAGCTGGGACAGCTGGTCACCTTATGACCCTCCCACCCCCACCCCAGAATCTTTAGTTGTGAAGGATCGTGTGTGAAGAGCGAATCAGATAATTCTCAGAACATGCTTGCTCTGAGAATTCTGAAGTGGGTGCAGAGGAAGAAAGAGAAAAAAAGCCAAGTTCATTTCTCCTTTTTCCATACGGATCAGACACAGGCAAGGAACCCAGCGGCCAGAGGGACTGCTCTCTCTCAGCTCTGTCCCCTTGCTCCCTCTTCCTCCCAGATGGTCCTCCCTCTCCATCAACATATCCAAACACTGTGCCTTCTCCAGTCTCAGCCTAAATCACATTTTCTCTTTAAAACCTTTCCTAACCATTCTAGCTGAAAGCAATCTTCCCCTCCTGAGAGATGTAATAGCACTTATTGTCTGTGCACTCACGTGGTACACATCGACTCTTATTTTAGAATTAGAAACAGCCTCAGAGAAATCAGAGGGAATTTAGAGATATATTCATTCACACGTAATTCACTCATTCTTTCATTTGTTCATCACTAGGTAACAAGCACTGTACTCAGCGCTGGGGATTCCAAGATGAATCAGGTCTTGTCTTTAATGGGCCCAAAGTCTGCTAGGTGAGATGACCAGATACACAGACAAACACAACACAGACGAAACCTGCTGTGATGGAGGCTAAGCTTTGGCAAGCAAATGCCACTGGAGTATCTACTGAGAGGAGGACACTGTCATAGGCTAAAGGGTTATAAAGCCCTGTCAGAGGTTACAATCAGTTTAGTGCCAGAGGCAGATCTAAAAGCACAGTATTTTAATACCATACAGTAAGTGCAACAAAAAATGTAAACTTGCTCTGAGGACACAGATGAGGAACATTGAGTCAAGCTAGGGATTAGATCAAGGAAGTCTTGGAGGACCTGGCACCTGAGCTGACCTGTCAGAGGTCTGGGAAAAAGATGATGCAGGCAATGGGACAAGGAGGGACTGGCAGATCAGAGACACACTTAGCAGAGCCAATCAGTAGAGCGTGGTGATGATGGTAGTCGCAGAGAAAATAATCTCAGACCTTCCTGTATCTTCTGGGCACTTTCATATAGGATACCGCACATGGTGGGTGTTTAACATCTATCTGTTGATTGACTTTGGTGAGACATTAAGTAGAATCTGAAAGACATCTGACTTGATTATCCAGGGGGATCTTGTAACTAGGGTTTCCCAGAGTATATTTCTATGACAAGGTTTAAGATAAAAGGTTAGATAAATGATGCCTCCCCAATTGAGAAATTTTACTTAAATCGTGTGTGTGTGTATATATGTGTGTGTGTGTGTGCGTGTGTGCATGTGTGTGTGTGTGTGTGTGTGTGTGTAAGAATTACAAAATGGAACCATTTTAAGAAATGCTGTTAGAGACTCTTCTTGGGAATTATTTATCGCATGAGAAAAAGTAGGAGTGTCCAACAGGAAAAGGCCTCCTGTTTATGCCTTTGTCCTATTTCTTTATTCTAAGTCCCATCCTCATTCTTTTGATAATGATTAGAAAGTGAAATCAAATTAAAACATATAGGTTTCCTGTCTTCTCATCCCATCTATCCCAACACATGCTCACACTCACACACATGCATGGACACACACACACAGATTTATTATTCATTTGTTTTGTCATCTGTGCAAAAATTATCGCGCTTCCTAGAGTCAGATTACAAATGCTCGTAGCTGGGGGGTGGTGTGGACCTCCACCCATGGGCTTTAATAAATGTGCCTCGATGTTTACCTCCAGGGTCACAGCCTCAATTGCCTGAATTTGAAGAGGAGGCACTGGTCCTTGCTGGATTCAAATGAACAGCTCCAATCTGTCTCAAATTTCTTGTCCCGCTCCCAGGTTTGCTGGGACGGGTGGGAAGATGGAGCACAGAGAAGAGTCTCCCTTCTGTGTTGGCATCTGTGCTGGAGACTTCCCGAAGTGTTGCTCAATCTGTTCTCTCCTGTGGGTGCCTCCTGCCTGCACACCTGCCTGCTGGGCACAGCTGCCACGTCGGCAACCTGGGGGCTGGGGTTCCTTCTGAAAGGGCCCTGGCAACGTAGGGCTGGCTGGGCTGGAGATAGAAAACTGGCTCTGGGTGCTTCAGCAGAATTTGGGTCAGGGACAGGACACCTGCTTTTGTCTGATCCTCTTACCTTCTACTTTGAGAAATACAGATGTCCTAGGTTGTTACTGTAACATCTGCATCTTGGGATACTGTGGCTAGGACTCAGGTGCACCTCAGTGATGTTAGGGACTTTGATGAAGAGCTTAGTACTGACCTAGGACAGAGGAAGCCAAGTAGTCCCTCTGTGTACCCCTTGACTCCTTGGATGACTTTCTATCCATCCTTAATCATAGCATCATCCACAACATGAATGGAGTATTAATAGCTATGGAGCACTTCCAGTGTGAGGGGCATGGGCTCTGCGCCCTGCGTGAAAGTTTAGTTTAATTCCACCAACACTCCAGGACCGGCATTGTTCCCCTGCTTTAGGATGGAGGAAATCAGGGATCAGGGAGGCAAAGAGACCTTATCCAAGGCCTCTAGTAAACAGCAGAGTCAGGATTTGCCTGCTTCCAAAGCCTGTGCTCTCCTGTCTCCCACAGTATGAAGGACACTGGGTTAGCCCTGGGCCACACAGGGGAGGGATCTGTATCACACAGACTACCTTAGGGACCCTCTTAGATTGTCAGCTGGTTGAGAGTAGAGACCATGCCTTATGACTGTATTAGGACACAGTCTCATTACCTGGATAATCTTTTCATTTCTCCTCGAATGGGTCAGGTCAAATTAAGTCCATGTGAGCCTTTTATGGAGGAGAAAGTGGAACCGGGGGTCTCAGGCACCAAGATGAGGCCCTGAGGTCCCACGGTTCCCGCAGAAGCACACCTCTGTCTTGGGAACGTCCTCTTAGAGCTCATTTAGTTCTGCAGATTCTTTCTGAGCTTGTGCCAGATAAACAGACAAATTTCTTACATGTTATGAGGCATTGCAGATAACTCTGTATAATCAAATATGTCATTCCACATCTCATTTGTAATTTCACAATTTAGCTCTCTGCGCCATTTAAGCACACATAGAGCCTCTGGAGAAATCCTTATTTTTTTCCTAATGCTTTTATATGTGAGCTTTGTGCTGATTTCGGTCTTTGCTGTGTCTAATAAGATTCTCACAAAGTTTTCTCACTATGGAAGGGCTTTATAAAGTTTAAGGATCCATGGAAATAAGCCCTGGCCTGATATAAGTCAAGCAGGCCAAGGAAGCATCAGGCAGGAGGCTCCACTGAGGAGCTGAACGTTCTTTTCTATTATGTCTATCCCTTTTGTGTTTGGTTTGACTGCATCTCTGGAGAATGGTGTTTTAAAATTATGCAGTGCTTGGCAATTCACAAAGCACGTCTCCTGTGTTGTAGTTGATCTGAGCTTCACAACTCAGTAGATGAGGTGGGATAATGCATATTATCCCCATTTTATAGATGAGGAAACTGAGGCTTGGCGAGGTTAAGTGACTTGCCCAAATCCATGAAGTTAATTTTAATTACCTAATTAATGGCAAGGCTAGGAATTAAATACAGATCTTTTGATTAGAAGTCTGGTGCCTTCCTGCTG
>NW_006790311.1:2367265-2401724 GCF_000442215.2 Lipotes vexillifer
GCCTTCCTTCTGATCCAGTCTGCCTTCCTAGAGGGCATCCTTTGCGGTCGAGATGTGCTGATTTCAGAGGTGAGATTGTGGCGTTTGGGCTCTACTGCCCATTTAGTTATTGAATCCATCTACTGCTTTCCATCCCCATGGCCCTGAGCCCTGCCGTCTCTCACTTGGGTCACTGCTACACAGTCCTAAGTTGATTTCTTTACTTCCAGTCTTGATGCACTAAGGTCCAGTATCCACAAAGGCAGCATAAATGACTTTCTTAAATGCAAAGTCTGTCAAGTGCTTCTCTGCTTGAAACACATTTATCACTTCCATGGTCTTTCAGAAAAACATCCAAACTCCCTCACGTGGCCTCCAAAGGTCTGCATGGAGGGATGTGGCTTAAATCCCAGCACCCACCTCTTGTCACCTTCCACTCCCAGATCTGAGTACCAGACCCTCCTCATCACCAAACTCTCTCCTGTCTTCAAGACTTTGTCATCTTCATTTTATGACTCATGTGAGCTTCCCTCTGCTTCATCTTTTTCTCTTTATAATATTGTATAATTTTGAAGTTGTTTGTAACCAGCCCCGCCCACACCAAAAAACACCTTGTTTATAACTACTTACTATTATCGGTAGTAGTAATCTTTGTTTTTGTAGCCTGATTTAGAGTTTATAAATGCTGATATTACTTCCAATAATTAGCATAGAAATTATGGGCAGGGAGCCGTTGCACAAACGCAGACACCTAGGGTTGGAGATTTAAGTAACTTGCCACCTTCGTGTCATGGGCAAGTGGCAGATCCAGGACTTTGGAATCAAGTCTTGGTATTCTAGCTCACACAATGTGCAACCTGCTCACATCGTTTATCAGCTCCTGTAAAGCATTTTGGGGTACGTGGTTTAAGGATGCAATGTCAAAAACTGAGTTGCATTTCACAGACTAGTCGTGAAGCATTCTTGCATGAGAAGCTTTTCTAGGAAGGAGGAGAGACAAAAAGAAAGGGAGAAAACCACCGGAACAGCAGCCGGTGGGCTCATTAACCTCTTCCAAACAATCTCTCATCTCTCCCATCTCCCTGTTGACCAGAAATGAGTCAGAGGGGAATGAGTGTGGTAAACTTTCACTTGCAGGGACATGGTCTCCGGAGGGAAAAGACATCACGAGTGGATAGAGTTTGCGGTTCTCTGCTGAGTCATGGGGGTAGTTCTTCTTTCTTGGAATAACTGGGAATCATTCTCCTGGGGAAATATTAGTGTCCCCAACAGTGTTGCCTAAATGACACAAATGCCAAGGGCAATCTAGCTCCAGGTAAAACTCCCAACTTTTACCAGGAGCCCTTCCTAACTCACGCACTCATGTACCACTTCCTCATAGCCCTCATTTGGCAACAGATGGTGATACGCCATCGGAGAGTCAAAGGAGTTTGGGGCGTAGTCCTCAACGTTGCTAACAATAAGCCATTGAAGAAGAGGGGGACAAGGACCCAAGCTCGGGGAAAACATTGTGTGAAGACACTAAAATGGTCAAAAACATGACAGGCTCTACAGCACTTTGGAGGATGGAAGTTATAGGACTTAAAAATTGATTGAGCTGCTGTGGGAGGATGAGAAGGAGAGGAGTTAATGGTGGTTCTCTGGTGTCTGGCTAAGACAGCTGGGTGGGTGACTGTGTCACTTCATGAGCTGGGGAATGAAAAAGCAGGTCCTTTCCTATTTCTTTCCTTTATTCTTTCAGATCCCGTCATCAGTGCCATCCAGAACACCTTGAATTTGATGTGCCTGTGGATACTTGAGTCTGGAACATTGAAGACAGCTTTGGTCTGGAGATATAGATTTGGGATACCCCAGCACACAGGTAGTAGTTGAAACCATGGGGTGGATGAGACCACCTATAAGAGAGTCTGGAGGGGGAAGAGTCTTACCTAAGGGGGGCGAAGGATGTACTTTTCATCCAAAGTCAGAAATGGAGAAAAGAGAAGCTAAAGCTACACAATTGTAACTGGGGAGGCAATAGAAAGCATCATATCCAAAGGGTGAAGCAAGGACAAAATTAAGAACGACTGGAAAAATCTAGGTGAGAAGGAGGTAGTTAAGTGTCTAGCAGAAGAGAGAGATTAAGCAAGAGGCAAAGAACCGGGCAGGTGGAGCGGCTCAGTTTGTTGTTGAGGATGCTCTAGACTCGAGAGCCCTGTCACGTGGTATCTGGTACATGCTTGGAAGGTGGTCACAGACACTTTGAAAAGTAGTGCTGGCCTGGGTACTATCATTCCTAACACAGTCAGGTGATCATTGAGAGGCTAGTTTAAAGGGAAAGCACCTTCAGATTTGTCCTCTGGTGAATACCTTGTGGCCTGCCTTGTTTCCCCAGGTCATCAGTCTTTGGGATGCTCTTGACACAGTCATTTGTTGATATCCAGAAAGAAGGAAGTGTAAGCTTCTCTGCCACCTCTGCTTGAGATGCCACTTGCAAGCAGAACTTTCTGCAGGTGTACCACACAATGAAGAGTCACCTGCTCACAGCCTGTGTAAAGTCAATGGTGCCTCTTGGAACAATGGATGCTTCTCATATACACCTTGGTTTTGCATGGGGGGGTTCATCTGGCGGAGCACTCTGTCTTTGAATATGCCTCTAAGTTCTAGACTCATGACCTTTTGAGGTGTAGGGATCAGCAATTCTAAAAGTCCTAGGGTCTTCCATCCAAGGTCCTGATCATGCGCTAGATACACTCTAACAAACATACCTTCAAATCTCAGTGCTTAACGCAATCAAAGCATATTTGCCAACAATGCCAAGGTGAAGGGCTGGTCCTTGGACCAGTAGCATCGGCATTACTTGGAAACTCTTTAGAGTTCAGATCTCAGAACTGCCCCAGATCTACTGAATGAGGATCTCTACTTGAACAAGATTCCTCAACGACTTGTACACCAATTAACATTTAGGAAGCACTGTCCTAGATTACCAAAGTCCCCTTGATGGGTCTTGAACAAGATATTTCTCATATAAAAGGGAGTGGAAGAAATCAGACTCAATGAAATAGAAGCAGAGGAAAACAGAAAGAGAGAGTTTGACCTTCTGGGAAGACACTGAATTATCTATGGAACTATGTAAAGTCTATCCCTAAAATCCCAGCATGTGAATGGCCAGTGCCTAGGCTACAGGAGCCAGCCGTGGCTCATGGTCATTATATTGCTGAGTTAGGTGGCCCCTCTCCCCTGCCTGGTTCCCAGGGCACAGATGCCAGGGCAGGTTGATTTCCGTTTCTTCAGCTTGCCTCTTCTCTGTTGCTGCCAGGCATGGAGGTGGCAGAAGAGGGTCTAATCAACCTTAGTAAATCCTGTTAGAAAGTCAGAAAATCCAGCACAGTTTTTTTTTTTTTCCACGTGGCACCCCAAAGTGCGAACGTCAAGGGGACGATTCCTGGCTCTTTATAATTCTCATTTACGGTGAAGCTGCTTTTCAGCCCCACACCTATGTTCAAGGTTAATTTGTGTTGTTCTCTCCCTGCAGGCCTGTGCTGAGTGCCATAGGGAACAGCGTTTAGTAACACCAAGCAGGAGAGGCAGAGAGACTGGCGTTAACCCCACACATTACTTGAAATTGGCTCGGTCTGATGGCAGGAGAATGTGTGTGTTTCTGGTGTTAACTGTGAAGGGGGGAGAAGCAGCGGGTGCTCAAGAGGCCTGGCACACGGCCCTTGCTTCCTGTCGTGGGAGATTCTGCTGAAAAGAGCACTAAGGGAGAAGGCAGAGATGCTCTCCATCTTTTGCAGGATGGGCTCTTGGGAAATGAGGTGGGAGTGAGTGTGCAGAGGATTTGGGCTGCGCGTGAGGGACACGGGAGTGGCACAACCCGTCTCAGAGGCAGTTGAGAAAGGGTGGTGCAGGTGCGTGCACCCTGGGGTGGAGCCATTTCAGACACACACACCTTTACCTCCTAGGCCTCAAAAGCCAGAAAGGGTCCAGCACACAAAGGGGACCCAGCAGCACATAACCAGCCCGGACAGTATCTTCTGATTCAAAACCACTATCCCCTCCCTTCTTTTAAAAAAGACTCCTGATTTCCCACCTAGTTTCCCTTCTTTCTTCCCAACAGAACCCTGATTTTATCCCAGGAAGCAGGGTGCCAAGTAAAAGGGTGATGTTTTCCAGCCTCCTCTGCAAGGAGGCAAGGCCCCCAGATGTGAGCAGAGGTCATTAGGTGAGGCTTTTGTTTTGTTTTGTTTTGCCGTTGTGGAGCACAGGCTCCGGATGCGCAGGCTCAATGGCCATGGCTCACGGGCCCAGCCGCTGCGCGGCATGTGGGATCCTCCCGCACCGGGGCATGAACCTGTGTCCCCTGCATCGGCAGGCGGACTCTCAATCACTGCACCACCAGGGAAGCCCATTAGGTGAGGCTTCTAGGCAAGCCCCTCAACCGCACTGACTCACCAAGGGGTACGTCTCTTTTGTCCTTTGTCCTTCTTTCTGCCTAAAGTGTGGCCTCTGCCTGGATCTACAGGATGTCAGTGTCACATACCAGAGGAGGCGAGGCAGACACACAGGAGGATTCTGATTCCCGGACGATTGTCTTCCCTGACTATTTCTGGACTCTGCCTGAGAAGCCACTTGTTTGAATTTTGAACTCAGTTCTACGTTGTTTCCCCGTCCTCCACCCTCCCTGTATTAGGTCGGGCGAGTAAATCTAGCTACTGTAACAAACTTCCAAATCTCAGTAGCTTAATCCAATAAAAGCTTGCCATTCCCATCAAGCTCAATGTGGAAATAATGGGGTGGCAGGCAGACTTCCTGGACCCCAGGGCCTGTGCTCCTTCCCTCTGCATCTCCACTGAACTCTGTAACCTCTGTACAAAGCGGATGCGGAGAGGGAGCAAGAATAGCCCATGGGTGGTTTTCACGGGCCACACCTGGCTGAGGTACAGGCTGCTTTCACCTGCGTCTCAGTGGCCGGAATTCTGTCACTTGGCCACAAGGTGGCCAGGAAATGTCAGCGGGTTATGTGCTCAGGAGGAAAGCAAGTGGGTATTGGTAAATATTCAAAGTGTGCCAAACACACTGTTTCAGGAGGGAGGGAGGGAGGGAGGGAAGAGGAAGAAAGAGAAAGGATGGGCTTCCCTGGTGGTGCAGTGGTTGAGAGTCCGCCTGCCGATGCAGGGGACGCGGGTTCGTGCCCCGGCCCGGGAGGATCCCACGTGCTGCGGAGTGGCTGGACCCGTGAGCCATGGCCGCTGAGCCTGTGCATCTGGAGCCTGTGCTCCGCGACAGGAGAGGCCACAGTAGTGAGAGGCCCGCGTACCGCAAAAAAAAAAAAAAAGAAGAAAAAAGAGAGGTGATGCAGCAAACGTCCAGCCCAGAGTAGAGGCTCCGTAACTGGTAGCCGTTGTTTTCACCTACTGCAGCTTCTCTTAATTGGCTCCTTGTTGTTTGTGGAGCCAAACTTCCTAGTTTGGGGTGTTGAGACTTCCTCTCTGTCTCAGACCTCCTTCCCAGCACCATCCCCTGCCATTGCCTCCACTGACTCCAGATTTCTGCTTCACACTTGAAGTTCTTCTACTGTTCTCTAGACGTTCCTGATGACCCTTGTACAATTTGATACCTTTTACATGTTGTTCTCTTTACTTCTAACGAGGGATCTCTCAGCCTCGGCACTACTGACAGTTGGGCTGTGTAGTTGTTTGTTGGGGACTGTTCTGTGCATTGTAGGATGTTTAGCAACATCTCTGGCCTTGACCCATTAGAGACCGGGAACACCACTGGTTCAGCCAAAACAGGCAAAATCTCTCTGGACATCACCTAATGTCCTGGGGACAGAAAATCACCCCCAGTTGAGAAACTCGGTTCTAATGTCCTTTACTCCCTTCTCTCTGGTAAACTCCTACTTATCCTTCAATGCCTGCCTGTAACGTCATTCTCCCTGGAAGACCTTCCTTGTCTTCTTTGGAAAGAAATTCATGGAAAATTAATTGATTTGTCCTCTGATCTCTCATGGCCTTTTATTTGTATTCTTGTGTTAACATTTACTTCTTTTCTTTTTTTTTTTTTTGCAGTATGCGGGCTTCTCACTGTTGTGGCCTCTCCTGTTGCCGGAGCACAGGCTCCGGACGCGCAGGCTCAGTGGCCGTGGCTCACAGGCCCAGCCGCTCCGCGCCATGTGGGATCTTCCCAGACCAGGGCACGAACCTGTGTCCCCTGCATTGGCAGGCGGACTCTCAACCACTGCACCACCAGGGAAGCCCCTGCTTATTATTTATCTACCTCCTTATTGAATGTAAGTTACATGAGGAAGGGGATTTTTTTTTTCCTATTTTATTCACTGCTCTATATTCAGTGCCTAAAACAGTGCATGGCACATAGTAGGTACTCAACAAATAATTGAGGAATGAATAAATGGATGAGTAAATGGATGCAGTCTGTTTTGAGCTGGGCTTGAAACGTGGACAGATAAGTAGTAGAAGTGAGTGTGGAGCCAGCAACCGAGTGTAGACAGAAGAGGCTGCAAACTCAGGGACCCGGCAGGCCCTACTAGTCTCCTCCCAAGGCGGATGACGGGGTCAGGACCTCTTCCTCAGAGTCTGGCAGGCATCACGGAGGGCAGAAGGATTTACATTCGGTCTGCTCCTTCTGCTAAGGCAGACGTGTTAGAAAAGATAATTGCAAAATACCAAGTGCCATGGAAACACTTAATACCTGGGACTGGTGCTCTGATGAAGCCCGAGGCTTGCTCTGGCTCCAATGAACAGCCAGCAGTTCTGAAGTGCGTGCAAAGTACTTGGTTTCTTGGGCCAAAAATCACAATCTTCAGTACACAATGATTCAGTGCCTTCTGTCAGAGCATCTCAAAGCATGTCACCAACAGTACCCTGCCCACATGCTTGCGAGGAGGTGGCACCAGGCAGCAGGAGATCCATCCTGTTTGTTTTGACTAATATGTTTTTGGAAGGTCGTCCCCCCTTTTCTGCTACGACAGATCCAGTTTTCCTTTCGCTTCGGCCTCTTGGCTCTGCCCTCCAATACCAAAGCCTGCTCCTCATTCTGGAGGTTCACAGCCCTACAGGATGGGGAAGGAGGTACTGGAGGCAGCTGGTGGTGACACTGGCCCTTGCATTGCTAGCTGGAGGGCCAGCATGGCCTCCTCCCTGGCAGCATCCGAGTGGGGGTGGAGGGAGGAGGTGGGCCAGGGAGATACGCTGCTCCTGTGCGGGGCTTTGTGGGGTCCACACCCGGTGATTCCACTTCCCAGCCAGGCTGCGTTTCTCTCAGTGGGGGCAGCAGGAGCGCTGGTGGTAGTGGTGGGCGTACACAGGAGTAAGTGATGCCATGGGATGCCAGAAACAGGAGCCACTCAGAACAGTGGTGAGTCATATTGGCCTCTCCCATCTCTCCCTGAGGAAGGAAGGAAGGAAGGAAGGAAGGAAGGAAGGAAGGAAGGAAGGAAGGAGGGAGGGAGGGAAGGAAGGAAGACACCTTCACAGACGTTCTGCTCTCAGAAATCAGAAATCTCCAAGTATCTGAGCCCTTCCCCATTATCTGTTATGCTGACTCCTCTGTTCTTTTGCTTTGAGGGTTTGAGAGTGAGCAAATCTGTTGCCTGTCATGAAGATATTTTAGAGTTCCAGAATGGGTAAATCCCTCCTCCTCCATACCTGTTCTAAGCACCCCTGGACCATTTCTGCAATCCTTACAGGGCTGGATAGCTGTGCAGCCACAGGGCCCAGCACAGGTGCTTTAAAACGACTCCCTGATTTGGTTTGTTCCTGGAATAGGTTACATTTTTTCAGGGCACTGGCCTCTGTCTCTCTCCAGATCTGTTCTGCACTTAGCCCGGATCAGAGGAGGTAGGAGGTGGGCTCAGGGGACAGTGGCATCAGGTGCAGGGGCCCCAGGCTCCTCCTGTGCGACTGACAGGCCAGGAGCCTCATGCCAGGGGCCGCAGGGCACACTCACCAGTAGCTCAGAGGCAGGCACCTTTGTAACTCCCGTCATTACCTTGCTTTTAGTATTAGAGGCCAAAGGTCAGAGGAGGAGGGAGGAAAGACTGGGAACTCTGGGATGCAGTGAGAGTGTCCCGGGAGATGGCTGAAGAGGCGTGGGTGGGCCGCTTCTCTGGCTTGGTTCTCTGGGTTCTCTGGGGGGGTTGGTCCTTGCGGCCCCCCGTTCTGCTCCTGCGCTCCCTTCCTTCACGCCCAGGCCGGCCCCTTTCAGCCTGGAAGCAGCCCCCCTGCCCTGCCCCCCCTCCCCCTCTACCTGCTCGGAAACCCATCTCCTGCCATATTCCTTTTGATGGCTTCTCCTTAGCTGCCACAAAGAAGTGCTCGTATCAGCAAACAGATGGCGGCTGAGGCATGTAGCATAAAATATATTTATCAAGGCAAACAGCTGTAGCCCATTTCATTCTGCAGATTTCTATTAAAAGTTCTCCAGAGCTACAAGGCGCTGGGAGGCGGCAATTGGAAGGCGGCCCGGGGCGCGCTTTGTGCGACTCTGGCCCCCATCCCTTCTCCGCGGGGCCCGAGGAGACCGCGGGCGGTCGCCCCTATTCTTCTGCGCCCGTTTCAGTTAAGGCGCCACCATCGCGGCGGCAGCCTCGCCTCTCCCGCCTCTCCGGGGTGGGGGTGGGGGCGCTTCCGAGGCACCCCACCTTCCAGGCAGCGGGAAGGACCGTGTTGACTTGGCGCCAGCGCCAGCACCTGCGCTGGGAGGGCAGCGTGCGGCCCTGGGCACCTTGCCGTCCTCGGAGGGGCGCCGCTGTGCTGGGAGCCATTCTGTTCCTGTCTGCAGTCACCGTCAGGCTCCCTTTCGCCCTGTGCTTCATGGGGTTTTGTTGGTTAGTTTTCTCTGATGGCCAGGATGCCACTGTGGCTCCCCGCTTCACTGTGGTTTGGAAGAGCACTGGTCTGGGAGTTGGGAGAGCTGGGATCTATTCCAGACGCTGCCTTTAGTTTGCCTTGAACTTGGGCAATCCATTTCATTTGCCTGGGCTCTTTGTTTCCTCTTAGAGGGGTGGGATCGGATTCCAGGAGCAAGCTCTAGTGCCTTTAGGGACTAGGCAGGTCATTCAGGTGTGAAATGGCCAGGTGGAGACAGCGCCAAGGTGCCTAGCGTGAGCTTTGGCAAAAGGCATTCCCCAACAGGAGCACCCCAGCGTGGTGGTGGCATGTTTGCCCCAGGGCCTCTGGCTTGAGAGCCCCCTAAACTCTGTGTTTGTCAGCCTTCCAGCAAGCCCTAATATTCTGTAATGACTGCTACAGAATAACTATGTAGGATAATGCTGAACGCCATAGAGGGCAAATGGACATCGATAGCATGAGCTATAAGAAAACTGCTACACTTTGCATTTTTATTTTAATAGGCTTAATTTTCTTAGAGCAGTTTTAAGTTCACAGCAAAATTGAGGGGAAGGTACAGAGAGCTACGTAGACCCCCTGCCCCTCTATCAACATCCCCAGCAGATGGTACATTTGTTACAATCGATGAACCTACACTGACACATCATTATCACCTAGAGTTCAGAGTTTACTTTAGGTTCACTCTTGGTGCTGGACATTCTATGGGTTTGAACAAATGCATAATGACAAGTATCCACCATTATAGTATCATACAGAATAGTTTCACTGCCCTAAAAATCCCCAGGGCTCCACATATTCATCTCTTCCACTCAACCCTTTTGCATTTTTAAAAAGGGGAAGTGGAGTAATTAACTGGAGACCTTGGTTCTTCTCCCTGTCACTGTGGGGACCACCCATCATCTTGAGGAATTATGTGGTTTAGGGGGTCAGCAATAGGGACCATGGAGGCAGACTGTCTGGGTTCAAAGCCTGACTCTGCTCCTTAGTAGCCGTTTGACCTCTGACAAGTTATTTAACTATATGCCTCCATTATACCTTCAGTAGGTTATTTAAAGATACCTCCCATCTCAATTTCCTCAACTAAAAAATGTCCATCAAAGTAGCACCTATTCATGGAGTTGTGTGGGGATAAAATTGGTCCATCTGAGTAATTCACCTGGAATTATGCCTGATGTAGAGTAAGTGTTCAATTCATGCTAATTGTTATTTACTGAGATGACCTTCCATCTTTGTGGTATTGGCACAAAATAGGACAAGCATGCAAGGAGTGTTTTTGTGGAGCGAATATTTACCAATAGCTTGTGACTGTGACAAAGCTTATCTCCTCCAGCAAACAGATCATCTTCTGGCTTTTGTTTCCAGTCAAGACATCAAACTGAATTCCTCCCATGTATGATACACTTTTACAGGCATCATCCAGTTAGATGTCTTGAAGGGAAAGTGGCAAGTAGTGCCTTCCTTATTTTACAAAGGCAGAAGCACAGGTTCAAAGAGGTTACATAATTTGTGCCAAGCCACCCAGCTAGCAAGTGTTAGCGTCAGGATCTGAGTCCAGGATATTGAATTCCTTTGACAGTGATCTCTCCACTTTCCAGGACTGCTTTTCTATATGCCAGCTAGTTGTTTGTGATTATGGCTAATTAACACTGTCCATTATATCCTGGTTATAACCAAGAGAGCTCTATTGATTTTCAGGGTTTCTCAAACTTGCTCCAAACATGATTTCAGGGGCTTATTCATAACCCTGATTTCTGCATCCCAATTCAAGTCTATGAATCAGGATTCCCAGAGGAGAGTCCCAGTGATCTGTGTATTTAAACAGTACCCCTGGTGAGTCTCATGATCAGGATAGTTTGAGAAACAAACCTTGCGCCAGAGGATTCTGCCAAGAGTCCCCATCAGTCAGCTTTGCACCTGGTCTGATATTGGACTAACTGTCCGGGAATATGTAATAAGGTCATGAATGGTAAGCAGAAGGGCATGTCTAGCTTGAAGGACCAGGAGGATAAGCAAAGCAAAGTCTAGGGTTTAATAATTCAGTTCGGCAAATAGGTATTGAGTTCTTATTTATGAGCAAGGTATCTTAGTAGGTCCTGCATATTGGGTCAGGAATGTCCTTATGGAAAACAAAAGAGCCAGTTATCAGAGATGCAGAGCATTTAGTGATTTAAAACAAGGGATGCAGTCCCTTGTCTAACCTACTTCCAAGGGAAGGTACTGACACCAGGTGAGGATGTTATATCTCAATGTCTGTTAGATTACGTCCAATCAAGCATTGCAATTAGCTTTAAGCTATTTGTTTGGTCAGTGAGTCTTTGGGAATATGCACAGAATACAGGGCGATGTTCCAGGAGCTAGGTGTGCAGAGGGAAGGCTGTGCCAGCCTCAAGGAGCCTTTAGTTCAGAGGTGAGGACACAGTTGGAATATGTCATTGCAACATGTAATTCAGGACAATTATGATTCCATAATTACAGCACTACAGGTAATGGCTAGTCCTCTTCAGTTAATGGCGTATTGATACTTTGGGAGGCACGGTAGTCTCCACACTCACGGTTACCCAACCACTAGTGCTTTCCTGCTTCTGCCCTTTTGCTCACACCGTTTTTATTTGGTAACTATTCCCTCCTTCTCGGGCTCCACCCATGAAAATTCTACCAGTGTTTCAAGGCTCAAGTTCAATCCCACCAAAACAAAATTATTTCTATTACGTTTAAGTAAGGCATGACCTGCCCATCCACTGAAACACCCAGTGGTTCCTCTCTCATGGTCCTATGTCCTGCCCTGCAGACTGTTTTCTGTGCTCTAAACTTCTAGAAGCCTGGAGCTAGTCTTACTTCATTTCTGATGCTAAACAGGCTTTGTAAAAAATGCATGCATTAATCATAAGATGAATCACTCCCAAAGCACGTGAAAAGCTCAGTTCAACTTCTTTCGCTATCAAATATACACCTTAAATCTCAACCCATGCAGAGGTATCCTAAGGAAGTAATCAGAGGTACATACCAAGTCAAGGCTGTTAATTGCAGCAATATTTACATAGGGATAGCAACACAACTGGAAATAACATAAATATTCAAAAGAAAGTGTTCAATACATTATAGTACATCCATTAAAAGTGATGTTCCTAAAATGTATGATATGGAAAAATGCTCAAGAAATTATAATACAGTATGAAAAATGCTGAGTTACAAAAGTATTTATATTTTCTGATCCCACATGTGCGTGAATATACACAATTGATGTGAAGGCTGGAAGGAAAGGCATTAACAGGGTTCATCACTGACTGATCAAATTACCTATGAATTTCCCCTCTGTTATACTTTTCTGTTGCCCAATTTTGTGCAAGAACAATATTATTTCATGATTAAAAAACATGTTTTTCCTGTCAGTGCAATTCAAAACACATCCCATTGAATTTATGGTGACTGCAAAGTGGGACAGCCCATTCACCCTGGGACAGAGCCCAGAATACACACAGAGAGGAGCTTTGCAGCTTGCCCTGCCCCAGGCTAGGCAAGAGGGCACCACTTGCTTCTATTTCTCATGGGCCGGGTTCCCTGTTATTTCCATATGGATTGCTTCATTATCCGCTGCTCATTCAGCCTTCAGGGCAGATACACACCACCTCCCCATTCTTTATTTATTAAGGAATGGATGGAGAAAGGGAGGAAGGAGAGAGAGAAAGAGAGAGAGAGAGAGAGAACCAACATCTTTCCCCTCATAGGACTGCAATAAAGGAGCATATGTATCAACGAAAAAAATTCCTTGGCAACAAAAGGTTTTTAATTGAACACAGTCTCTTCAGCCAATTTATGTAAATTCTATCCCAATTTTGGGCATCTATTTTGAGCACAGAGAGAAGTGGTATGAATCTTGCCCTAAAACTGTGCTCAACAGCAGGGGTGATGCCATATGGATGTCACGTTATGGGAGCCTGTCACCTGCTAACGGAGATGAGAAATTACAGGTTATAATCGCCTTCCCGCTGTCTGAGCAGCCCTGGTGGGTGGGGAGTGCTTGGGGCATCAAGGTTTGGTGTGATAACCTAACACTTGCCTGGGGCTTTGTAGCCACAGGTGTCTGGGAAGTTGCAGGGTGAAGGCTAAGGGGAGCAGCTGTCTCTGCATGGGGGGAAATGCTTACTTCTGCGCCCAGAGGAGCTGGATTTCCCTCTCCTCAGCTTGTGGGAATCTGGCTTATCCTGTAAAACTATTACCAGTTGAGAGTCAACGGGTGGCCCTTTGGTGGTTAGACCGACCTTGAGCAATTGTCTCCCCTGGAAGTTGGGAAGTGGTGGGAGAACCATGTCCCTGTGAGTGGAGAAGATGGGGAAAGAGATCCAGGAGACCTGTGGACCGCTCTGAGCAGCCTCATCCGCGGGGAGCTCTGAGCACAGACAACCCCTCCCTCGGCGTCTTAGGAGAAGCATGAGTTTTGTCACAGGGTTCTGGGGTCTGCAGGAGGTTGGCTCCCAGTCAGATAACAGAATAGGGGAGGGAGGAAATGCAGGTTGCCTGGCTCTAGTCTACAGGTAGCTTCTAATAAACCTGGAGAGTCTCTCTGTAAAGGCGTTTATCACATAATTGTTAAATACAACGCAAGAAGAAGATGAAATGGGCACATCTTACATGTTCTACACATAACATTTTTCCCCAAAGTCACTCCAATTCTTAGGTTAAAATCAGAGATCAATTCAATTTCAGGTGTTTATTATTTCTCTCTCCTTGCTTTTTTTTTTTTTTTTTTTTTTTTTATCGATTACCATTTATCCCTGTACCTTTTAATGCATGGTCTGTTTCTTCCACACTGATCTGCAATGTTTGCTCTGTCATAAATCAAGTTTCCACATATACATGGGTCTGTTCTAGACCCTCCCGAAACGGGGCACGAACCCGCGTCTCCTGCATCGGCAGGCGGACTCCCAAGCACTGCACCACCAGGGAAGCCCTCTCCTTGCTTTTTAAGTAGATTTAAAAGCTTTATCGGCTAGTTGAGTACACAGATGTTACCACCATTGATGTACTGACCTTGGGTGGTTTGAGTTGTAGGATTTATGAAGATGGTGGTATGACCACCTAGTCTAAAAATATGAGCTTTCGGAGGACAGGCCTCTGTGAACCCAGTGCCCTGGCACCAAGTAGGTAGTAAAGGTCTTATTAAATAAATGGATACTCAGTTTCCACTGGTATTGCTCACTTTTGCTTGGGGAAATAGAGCATAGAAGAGGCCAGTGGGGTCGTCCTTGGGAAGCATTGGGTCCAATAGTTAAAGCAATGGGCTAGAAGAAAAAGATCACTTTGCCTAAACTCAACTGAAGATGCAAAGGCCATTTATTTCACCAAGATTCCTTAGTATTCTCTTTATAAGATGGGAGTGCAATATCAAGTGATATATATCAAGTGATTGGTTAACTCAGTAATTCCAGACTCCAATGTGCTCACTGATCGTGTTTTTCCTTTGCTTGGCTGAAGAGTATTTGGGTTTTATGAGGAATAACATTTTCTATCTAAGTAACTCCTCTGGCTCATGGCAGATATTGCCTACCCTCCCTCTATTCCCTCCCTCCCTCCCTCCCTTCCGTCCTTCCTTCCTTCCTTCCCTCCTTCCTTTATTTCTTCCTCCCTTTTCTCCTTCCTTTTACCATAAATATTTGTTGAACACTTATTGTGTTCTAGGCACCAAGATGTTTATTTCGGATAAAAGAAATGAATGAGGCATGCCTGACTTCAAGGAACTTATAGTCTAATGAAGAAAGCAAACAGCCATATCAATAGTTATGCTAGATTGATATGTTCATATGGACATTCGCAGGGCACTATGGGGATACAGAAATGAGATACTTAAGTCAAATTATCAACTCCAAACAATAGTAACAGAGGTTCAACGATGGCTTATAAGATTCTCTGTGTGTGCATGCATGTGTGTGTGTGTGTGTGTGTGTGTGTGTGTGTGTGTGTGTGTATGAGAGAGAGAAAAAAAGAATGGAGAAAAAATAGTAATTCATACAATACATTCTTTCTGTAATGTATCACTTGCTGGAGAAGCCGTCTGTGATACTTCCTGCTTTCAAAGTTTTGAGGAAAAACTGAGGAAATGTATGTAAAGTATTTATCACAATGCCTGGCTCATAAAAATTCTCAAAAATTCTCAAAAATTCTCATGGTAGTGGTCATAGTAGTAATACCATTATTTTTTATACACAGTTTAATTCAATGAACGTTTACAAATACCTGGTATGGGCTAGGTACTGTGTTAATCCCTAAAGAAACACATGGTCTAGTAAAGAATATGGACATACAAATAATTTATCAGACTATAGAATAATATGTGCAAAGAGAGAAATATGAAAAAGGTAGAGAAGTAGTAGAGGAAAGGGAATGCTTAAAATTATTGGGGTAGTCTGAAAAGGGTTTTAAAGGATGAATAGGAGTTCACCCTATGGACAAGAAGTAGGAGGTAAGGGCATGGCAGGTGAAAGCATTAATCAACATAGTATATCGAAGAAATTTCCAGAGAGTAGATGAGAATAGTTTTTGAGGATGGAAAGCCTGTTAGCAATGGAATACTGTTTTTAACAAATTACTTGGCAGTAAGGAGCCACTGAATGCATATTTCTGTTTTCAGGCTCATCCATCTGCATTGTATGTTTTCTAAATTTGTGTCCCCAACAGGGTTGTGAGCTCCTTGAATGAAGAGATGTTTCTTATTATTCTTTTTACCTCTAGTACCTAACATATACTACGTACTCAGTATTTGTTGAATGGTGGATCAATTAAAATTAATTCCTAAAAGGAATCCCAGACTTTTCACTACATCTGCTTAGCACTTCACAGAGTTGGGTGCCCCTCCCAGGGTTATTCATTGAGTACGTTGAGTAGCTGTTCTCCACGCCTGAAGAGAAGGGGGCAAGGCTGAGATGCTTTAGCTGCTCTGGGGAGACTGTCCATTTACTATTAGGTCATCATTTAATAAGGTTTTCTGGGGTACCAGAATGAGTTGATTGAAGGTGGTGGAGGGATCATTTTCTCAACGTTATTTTTTTTCTTGTTTCTTACAGATGAAGGACAATTTACTGAAAGGGTTGAGTTGGGGATTAATTCTAACTGGAATGGCTCTGTTAGAAAATGGATCTGGAGTCTTCGATGAAAGTTAGTTTTTCAGTGGGTAAATATGGGATTGAAATCAAATGTGATAGGCTTTTAGTCTTAGAGGCCAGCTTTGACAAATGGTACCCTGCAGAGCCCAAGGGGAGGTGCAGAGGGTGGGTCCCCTACTCTGCTTCTCGGGCAGAGGTCAGTTTGGGTGACCTTTCTCACATACCACCTTGAAGAGTGGGAATTTGAGAGACTGCTCTTCCCACCTCATAGGGGAGGTTTCTGTACTTTAGAGAAGGTCCCCAAGACAGCCCATGGATTCCTCCCATAGAGTCTAAGCATCCAGAGAGCAGAGAGGAAGTAGGTCTTCATTACCCACTGTTATATCTCCAGTCCTGGCTCAGTACCTGGTACAGAGTAGGTGCCCCCTAAGTATTCATTGGATTGAATGGATAAAAAACAGTGAACACTTGTAGCAAACTTACACTGTGCCAGACACTGTTCTCAGGGCTCTGAATGTATTAATTCATTTCATCTTCACAACAAACCTATGAGGTGGGTGCTATAAATGCCAATGTGGTGATAGTAGATGAAGCCATCTGATCATTGTCTGAGTGATGGTGGTGGTGCCTGTGACCTGGGGCTTTCTCTTTGGGTGAATAAAGGACACCTGTGGTGGAGGTGACATCTTTACGGTTGCTCCCTGACTCTACACTTGGTAAGTAGAGAGGGTTATGTAACCCTCTAGGTGATCTGGGCCAGACAGGGAAAAGTTTATGACAGCCATTTACACAGCTGCAGCAGAAGCCAAGCAAGTCTCAGGCTCCCTGTTGCGTGATCACATCGATGGTAAACAGCCTCCTTTCCTTGAAAACGAAGCCTTCTCTGAGCTGAGCCCTGAGGCTGCGTGTATTCAGGAGCCTCTGGGGAAGGCAGGTCACCCTAGACAGTTCATGCAAATACAGCTGCGATCCCCAGCAGAGAGTGGTCTCTTAGTAGCAACTGCTGTGCCAGCAGCCGATCAGTCTTGTGTGTAGCTGATGGGAGGGTGTCAGTTCTATTAAGTGTCTCTTTCTCCAGGATAAGCTCTTCACTGGACTTGGGGGACAGAGATGGACTGCCCTCTGGGCAGGGGGCTGGGAGAAAATGCAGGCTCTGGGCCTTGCACCTGCTTCCCTCTCCCCAGGAGACCTATGGAGCTCAGGGAGACTCGAACCATCGTTGTTAGGCACGAATTTTTTCTCCCTGTGGCTGATGTCACTACCATGACCTTACCTTGGGGGAGAGCAGAAAAGCACTGACAGCTTTTGATGATCTAAACCCAAGGAGGGAAGCAGAGGTGTGTGTTATCCAAGAGTGGGCAACCCAAGACCAATGTTGACTTTGAGATGCATTAGCTGTTTTATTTCACATATATGGCACAGAAATTTAGACATGGATAGGACCATAGAGGTAATTTATTCCCACATCCTTATTTTATAAGGGAGAAAGGATGGGTTAGGAAGGAGCTGATATGATGACGTTTCATTATGTAGTAGCCGACTCCCAGTCCTTTGCTCATTCCATTAAACTATAATGTTTTCCAGATATAAACAAATGTGTCTACAGCAAACTTATTCGGAGTCACTGCCCTAGATGATTAGGATGAAGATTTCCCGTATTCTTCAGCTGGAAGAACCCAGAAGTCTGCATTTCCCTTGTACCGGAAACGGAGTGAGCTGTGTTAAGAAGGGATCTGGACCCTAAAGAATTGGGGACCCATGGAGATTTTTACGGACGTCATCCCATTTGAGTTTCAGAAAGATCACTACCTGCCCCACAGGATTTCTGCAGGAATAGTCACAGCCTAAGCACAAACCTGTTTCAGATTACAGCTGAGCAAGTAGACAAAATAATATACAGGCAGCTAATTAACTGCGTTTTCCAAATCCCCTTCCTAGATGTTTCTACCTGAGCCCTCCCATTCCTTCCCGGTCACATCACAGACACTAAGCCCAGTCTGAGAACCACTCTAGAAGCCCCAGGTTGGAACGAGAAAGATCAGGAAGATGGGAAACTACATGGTGGACATTTATATCTCCACGGCTCTCCCTGCTGCTGGCTTAGGGAGCCTGAATGTACTGATTCACAGGCGAGGACATCTCATACCTGGGCTCTCATCCATCCTACCAGGGACAGTCCCGTTGGCCTAATTGCTGGAGGTACATCTGCATCTCCGCTTAATTGAATTCTCATGCTTTTAAAAATATATTTTTGTACTGTTGCCTGGAGGCATTCAGCAAAAACAATGATATCAGGAAAGGGACTAGGGGATATTCACAGGCTGACACTTTGGGTGATTTTCATCATTGTTCTCAGGTCAATGGAGACTCAGCGGTCCCCAAACACTCGCAGGAGTTAGCTGGGAGAGAGCTGTGCCGGGGCACACCCTTTCGCACACACCTGTGGGCTCACACGCTGGCAGCTAACCCCCTCTAGTGTCGATGAAAATGGATTATTTGCAGCTGTGAGAAGAGAACCTGCAGGCTTGGGTGGTAAGACTCTCAGTGGGCTCCCTACCCCAATGCTCCATCTCCTGTGTCTCAGGTCGCAGGAGTGAGACCTAAAGTTCGGGGTCTCTTCATTCTGTGCCCTGTGCTGACTCTGCTGCGTGCTTGCTAACTTGCCCTGAGGTCTCCCTCTCCCCCTGTCCGGTTGTGCTCATTCCTAACCCCACATTTTGTCCATGCCGCTCTCTCTGTTCAGAATGCCCTCCCCACTACCACTCGGGTTCCTGAGTTCCAGGTTGAGTTTCACCTCTGCTTTGCTGCTTTGCCTGCCTCCCCCACTATAAGTTCTTCCCTTGAGATCCTACAGCATTCAACACACCGACATCTTATGTTTGGGATATGCCACCTTGTGCTTTTATTTAGCTTTTTACGGCTGCATAAACTCTTCGAGGGCGGGATGTTGACCAGTGTCCTGCACGTAGCAGATGCCCCAGGCTTGCTTATCCCACAGGGCCAACATCCTGCAGGAACCTTCCCTTAAACCCTTGGGATAGAAGCATCTTAGACAGAAAGTGGCCTCTCTTACCCACACCTGCCCCCAGCTTGGTGTCCCCTGTCACCACAAACCCAAATCTTCTCTGCAACTTTCCAGAAAATTCTGAGTTACCGGCATTATCAAACTTGGGGTGAACACTATGGCTTGACCTAAAGAATTCCAGCCTCGTCTCAAAACTATTTTCAGTTGTGAGGAACACGCAGCTAGAGTGACAGTAAAAGGGTGGTGACTGTCTTTTTAAAAATTTATTTATTTAAAACATTTTATTGGAGTAGAGTTGATTTACAATGTTGTGTTAGTTTCAGGTGTACAGCAAAGTGATTCAGTTATACGTGTACTTATTCCTTTTTGGATTCTTTTCTCATATAGGTAATCATAGAATATTGAGTAGAGTTCCCTGTGCTATACAGTAGGTCCTCGCTGGTTACCTGTCTTATATATAGGAGTGTGTGTATGTTCATCCCAAGCCCCTGATTTATTTCCCCTCCCCAGTGTTTCCCCTTTGGTAACTGTAAGTTTGTTTTTGATATCTGTAAGTCTGTTTCAGTTTTGTAAATAAGTTCAGTTGTATCATTTTTTAAAAATTAGATTTTACATATGAGAGAGAGACAGAGGAATGGATAAAGAAGATGTGGTACATATATACAATGGAATATTACTCAGCCATCAGAAAGAGTGAAATAATGCCATTTGCAGCAACATGGATGGACCTAGAGATTGTCATACTGAGTGAAGTAAGTCAGACAGAGAAAGGGTGGTGACTGTCTTTAGAGCTCTGTTGCATGGTCGTGCATTGGTTTATGCTGTATCCATCCACATTCCGAGAAATAAAACAAGGGAACAGTGATAACAGCATAGCTCTCGTTAGAGAGAAACTCTCCAGGCCCGGCATCTCAGTAGATGGTTTGGATCCATTACACAGATGTGCAGCCCCATGCTGACTGCATTTCAGGAGACAGCCTTGGGACTACAGAAGTCAAGAAACCGAGTTTGGAATTTGCCCGGCCATCACCAGTACTTACTGGAGCCTGAGCTTTCGCCCATCCAGAGGTTAATTCAAAGTCATAAGAGCAACTCTTTGAAGTGGAGGATTGGCTGAGGTGGAGATTATAGACTTGAGTTTCTAATGAGCCCTAATGGAGCCCTTCTTCTTGGTAAGACGTAGAGTGACCCTTCCAGAACTCTCCGTTCAAACCTCTACGAAGCTGCCAGCCATAGCGATAGAAGCAGATCTAAACATGTTTCCTTGATACCTTTTGCCCAATAGATGCCCTGTCTCCCTGGCTCCCTCCCTCCGCCTAAGGCCTCTCCTCCACTTGAACCCCCTCTAATTCCTTCTTGCCAGATTTAACGATGTCCCTCTGGACCCGTCTCTCAGGGAACAGAAGTCAGTTAAGGGAACGGTGCAGTGTCCCACTGCTTGCAGAACCTCCTCAGCTGAATCCCAAAGAAAGCTCAGCAGCTGAAGGGAAAGTGATTTATAATCCCAAACATGGTTTCTTCCACTGTTGGTTCTGGTTTCCTGCATCAGAATTGCTTGGCATATTAGCATTACCTTGATGACATTCAAAACAGGTGCATCTGCCTATAGAACAGCTGCCGAGACCCACTGAAAGCTCCGAGCTGAGACCCTGGGTGCGTGAACCCTTCTTCTGATAAGCTTCAGAGCAGGTAAAATCATCATTAAAGGAAAATTGACTTGTAAGTACGTGCAGGAGTCTAGTCATTGCATCTAACCACAAAGAAAAGCGAGGCAGCGGCGGCCGAGGGAATCTTCCTTAAAACTGTATTCAACAGAACAACAGGAAAGAAATTGCCATCTCAGGCGAGTGGCATGACACAGCTTTAAGAGGCCAAGAAATCAGACTGTATTTGTATTCTCCTGGAATCTGGGGTCGTAGCCTGGAGCTGGTGCTTCGGAGGCAGCGTGGCTGGGAAGGCCAGGGAGAGGCAGGCCCTAAGGTCCTCCTGTAGAAAAATGGAGTAAGAACTTGTACTGGGGGAAAACTAGAACACAGAGAAACCCTGCAACATTAGACTTGGAGCCACTTAGCCAGCACTGGACCCCAAAGGGTCACCACTCATGATGTTGGATCCTGAAGAGTCACTGTGGAGATTTCTTCCATTTAAAACAAAATGACCTAAACAAGTTCACAAGGACAAGCTGGAACTTATAAGCAGGGTAAAACTCCAGGTGGTCCTGGGTGTGACTTCCCCATGCAATTCAGACTCCTACTTTAATCCCTGAGCTATCACTTACTGGGTACCTACAACATGCCAGGTGCCGAGGGCATAGCTTAATCCCTGTTACAGTCACATTTGACCGTAGACATGTCATTTTATGAATGAGCAAAGCTAAGGATCGGGACAATTATCACCTGGCTCAGATCAGACAGCTTGAAAGAGGCAAAGTCAGGATTTGAACACAAACTGCCAACTCTCCAATCAAAGGGCTTAACCCTCTTTTTTTTTTTTTTCCAGAATAACATGGAATGTATTTCAGAGCCGTAGTAGCAAAGCAAGAAAACAGGGCATGGACAAATCCACCTGCATAACCCCCTATCTTTTCTTTCCTGTATACAAACTGCAAAATGATACTGCAAAAATGATGGGAAAAAAAGTAGATGCTCTCTTACAACCAGATTTTTCCAATTTTAACAGCTTTGTTGAGGTATGATTGACAAATACTAAAGGGGATGTGTGTAAAGCAACGTGCAAAACATGGGCGTGTGTGACTGTCCTACAGTGAGTGTACCACCACAAAGTGGGCTCAGATCCCGTTGCTCAGCTATCCTCACACATTCTTGGTTGCCTGCACTGTCCTTGAGGAAAGAGACTGGAATGGGGAGGTCTGCAGAACTAAAGCCCCTGGGTCTGGGGATAGACACTGCATTTCACTCTCTCTCCTGTGGTTCCTGCTGCCCTCCTGTCTTCCTTGGTGGACTGCAGGGTCTTCAAGGTGGGAGGTGCTGCAGAGTCACCTGGTCCAGGCCCTGTATTTCACAGATGAGGAAGCTAAGGCCCAGAGAGAGAAAGAGAATGACAAACCGGCTCTGCTGACTTGAGGATGCATCTTTTACGACAGCCTCCTCATATGTCTACCCTGCAAAACTTTGCCCTGTTTCTTTCTTTGGTGGGTGTGGATGGTTGGGAGAAGGTGTCACTTCTCTTCAAGAGAAGAGGACCTGTGTGGGGCTCTGGGGTCCCCCAGCCTGGCCCTGGGAATGATGGAGCACAGGCATCCTGGTAGAGGATGGGGCAGAGCCTCAGCAAGGTTCCCACAGGCAGGGAGAGCCTTGGAGGGACGGGTCTCAGGAAATGAAGAAGTCAGGGGCACCCCACAAAGTCGGGCACTGAGAGAAAGGGGGAGAACCTAGCTCGAATGGTCAATACCCACTTTAAAGCCCGCTAGCTGCACCGGGCTGTGGGCACTCTGCCTCCAGGCCAGTCAGACACAAAAATATGCGCTGCAGAGAGTCTCAAAGATGTTACCATACATGCAAGAAGGCAAGACATCTGCACATGAGAAAGAATCGAACAGCACGTTGGTGGAGAGTACGTGGCATTGAGAAAGCTCTGAGCGACCACAGAGGGGAGGGGGTCTCCTAGGAGCTCCCTGTGGTCTGGGATCCCCAGGGCGGCATCACGGATGGGTGGGGCTTAGGAAGATCTCCATGGGACCCCATGTGCATTCTAACAGTCAGAAAATGTGGCTGAGGGGGCCTGACCTGGCAATCTCTCTGACACCACATTCCATAGTTGTCAGCATAGGAGTTCAGTGTGATCCCAGCTCCCGTTTAGATGGGGACTCTCCCCCATCGCTGTACAAGATTTGTACTGCATGCTGTGGTGTTGCTGGATCGATTTTCCACTCCTCCGTGTCTCTGAGTCCCATCCTGAATAACCACATTGTGCAAGGCCTTGGGGTTCAGAAGCCTCTTTAGCATCCATTACAATAGGATGCACAAGCTTGTGTCAGTATTATTATTACAACAGTCCAAGAAGTTAAGGTCAGGTACCCTGACTAGTAAAAGATGAAGCTGGCCTTAAACTCACGTCTCCTGGGCCCTGCGTGAGACCATATTGTCTCTTTGCTCTAGTCCTCTGTGCTGATCGCACCCTCTGTATCATGAGATCAGGTGAAACCTGAGTCAGGTTCTCAGGTGACAGACTAGTCCAAGCAACAGACTGGGATGGGGACGGAGACCAAGCACATGCTTATTTCTTCAGCTGCCCCCGCGCAAGCGCCTACCAAAAGCCCATTGGACAGACGGTGTCACTGGGGAGCACAGAGGGTTTTAATCAAGGAGCTGAAGTAGATTTGCTTTTCCAATAATCCCCACATTAATTAGTGTCATTTGAGAAATGGCCCGTTGCATACTTGCTTCTGTGGGACCCTCAGCTGGCGGCCTGGGAGGCTGGGATGCAGCCTCATTCCTGCAGGCTGAGCCGGCCCTGCTCTAGTAAAAAATGTAATTTTGCTTCAAAACCTTGGGGAGGTCTCAAGGTCTCTCTGATGGAGAGGAAAACGAAAAGAGAAGATGGTGTACAAGTTTCCTCCTCCCTGGTGCCTTGGCCCCGTGGCAGTAATTACACAGATTAGAAGTCGGGTTTAAAAAATCAGCTTTCTCGGGGTCCCGCCTCACTTCCACATACCCATCTGGGCTCCCGTTCACGTGCCTGACAAACAAATGCAGGCTGGAGCCCCGCCTGGCTCACCCCAATGGCCCCTCACGGTGGCAACTCCTCCAGACTGAACACATTCAGCCTCCGAGCCACCCTGGACTCTCTTCCTGACCCCTTCCCCAGGGGCTGAACGCAGCCTCTTGGGGACTTCTAAACGAGAAGAGCAAGATAGCAATTTGGGGTCTGGGGGAGCAGTTGTCAGAATAGTCTTCGCTGGAAATTAAGTCCTGTTATTGTTCTCATTTTAGAAACGAAGAAATTGAGTCCCAGAGAAGTTAAGGAATCTGCCCAAAGACACACAGGTCCTCGTGGTGGGGCTGAGATTAGACTGTGACTGGCCCCCTTTTAGGGTGCACTTATCCCTTGTCCCATTTCTGCTCCTTTTCTGACCCTACATGGATTCCCCCCGGGGTCCTGAACCCTCATCATCCTGGCCTTCCCCTTTGACCTCCTACCTTGGCAGGAATCAGCATTTTAAATCTTCCCCCTTCCGGTCTCTGGATATCACCCCCTGAGGCCCTGCTAGAGGTTGACAGAGTGGAGCAGTGGCTCTCAAGCAGGGGTCCCCATCCCCCATCACTGGAAGCACAGTCGGGGGCCAGGGGTGGCGGGCTGAGTGGGCAGGGGCTGATACACAGCACCATATCCCACTGCTTTCTACAATATGCTTCACGTGAGATCGTGTTTATCTCACTACTAAGAACAAATGTAAAAAAAAAATTGCAGTAGAGCCCCTGTGAATTAACTTAGCCTGTATCATTGATGTGGGACCCCCTCCCAAAGAACATTTCCCTTTTAGCGGAGACCTCCTTAATGAGTTAGGCCGAATGGAAGTTTCATCTGTGAATTTCAGATACTGTGGTGATGCCCATAGTGTGTGATACTCATGGTTGTGGGAAGTCTGGGGGAATCCTGCAAATTTCCCCATCCATCCTGGATGGGCAGAAGGCACCTACTGGGGGCGATGCAGGTGAACAGCTTTCTTCTCTGTCACAAGCTTCAGCCTCTGTTTCCTGTCCTCATGCTTTCTGGGGGGGCTCTGGGTACACATCTGCTTATTTCTCTCTCTCTCTCTCCTCTACTCCAAGCAACCTCCTATAGGCATCTGAGCTCTGCCTCTCCACCTTGTCAAACAAGAAAGTGGCACCCATGTAATTATGACATCCTGGGGGTAATTTTAACTATAAGTCATTATTCTAAAAAAAACAGTGCGATCCCCATTTTCCGGCACAAAGAGATGATTCTCACTAGCCTGAACTCACTGTCAAACATTCCAGGAGAAATAAAAAGGTGCTAATGCAACAGAGCCCAGAAATAGAAAATAAGATCAGAGGCAATGCTTGAGATTTCAGGCTGTGGTGGGTGGGAAAAATAGCATAGGGTTTAGTTACCAGCAGAACCGTCAGACGAAAAGCCTCCGAGGCCGTTAAGACTGGAACCTTCATTAAGCCGAGTGGATAAAATTAAAGGGTGTTTGGTGAGGACTTAATTTTTCCTGGAGGTTTGCTGTCTCTGAAGGGTCATTGAGGCCGACAGCGAGGCCATGCAGAGTAGCAGGCCCTGGGGTGGGGTGGCAGGATATTGGAGCTCTTCTTTGTCGTCTCCTTGGTGAGCCCGTTGAGTACGGGCGCGGGAAGACAGCCTGCTCAGTGCCCAGCTGCTTCAGTGACCCTAAGTCATGTCCAATGAGACAGCACGGAGTCTCCAGGGACCTGCTGCTCTGTGAACCAATCACAGCTCAGACGGAGCATGGGGGTGGGATCAGGGGCAGGGGATGAAGGACCACCTCTGGCCAGGGAGCCTTTGGAGGTCATGAGAGTTCGGAGGTCAGTCCAGGCACCCAGAGCAGAGCCCAGAGGATACAGGTGGAAACACACAAACAGGCCTGGCTTTCGGCAAAGCTGGGAAGCCGGCAATGGTAGCGTTTGGTGGCTTCTCACCACTGCCTTTAGGGGTCCTCGCCTACACCTCCTGCCCCTCAACCTAGCGGTACCTTTGTATCAGCTGGTTGTCACAAGAAATCTAATACATAAATTCCCTTGATGTTGTTAAATGATTAGAATTTAAAAGTGTTAAACAGTTCTCCCAAGAATGATTATAGTTTTAGAGCAATCTTTTTTCCCCCTATTTTTTATTGTGATAAAATACATGGAACATAAAATTTACCATCTTAACCATTTTTTAGTGTAGAATTCAGAGGCATTAAGCACATTCATATTGCTGTGCAATCATCACCATCTTCTATCCACACAACTCTTTCCATCTTGAAACTCTGTACCTATTAAACAATAATTCCTGATTCCTCCCTCCTCCCAGCCTCTGGCAACCACCCTTCTACTTTCTGTCTCCATGCATCTGATGACTCTAGGTACCTCATATAAGTGGAATCTTATATGAGTCTTTCTGTGTCTGGCTTATTTCATTTAACATAACGTTCTCAAGTTTCATCCATGTTGTAGCATGTGTCAGAATTTCCTTCCTTTGTAAGTTTGAATAACACTCCATGGTGTGTATATACCACATTCGGAAGCTAAAAAGGACCTACAGTCCCAAAGGAATATGTTCTAAATGATGGGATGCAGGTAGGTGCTGTGCTTGGTCCCTGAGGAGCTGGCCTTTTCTCTAAACTCTGATCCAGAGCGTGGGGTCAGCAATGGGGCCTTGGAGTCCCATCCTGACACATGTGGGATTCTTGAAGGGACACGAGGAGTCAAGTTTGCCTGTGTCATGCTGCAGAGCAGCTTGCTTTGGAGGCTCCACGTTCTGGGACTTTCAGGGGGGTTGAGAGTCAAATCAATCAAAACAAGGAGTCTTCTCCGGCTCCTTCATCTGGGTGACAGTGAGGTTCCAGAGAGGATGAGCTTGGATTCTGCTCACTTGGAGAAGCAGAGATCTAGAGAGTCTGTGACGTCTGCAGTGTCACCACGTAGACGCCGGAAGGATCACGCCTGTCGGAGCCGAAGACCACCAGTCCTACCCAGGCTCTCCAGGTGACACATGTTCTAGAATTTTCATAGTGTAAATGAAATAACGTCCTTCAAATGAAGAGCCAATGGTCTGGTTTTATTGATTCAAGCCTTTCAAACCCAGCACCCACAGATACGGCGTCCTAAGCCGTGCTACTCAAAGTGTGATCCTGAATGAGCAGCATCGGCCTCACCTGGGAGAGTGAAAATTGCAAGACTCACAGGCCCCACCTCAGACCTGCATCTGGATTTCAATACATCCTCCCGGTGATGTTTACATTAATGCCCTGGAAGCAGCAGCCTAAAGACCTGGATTAAACCTAAAAGAGATGGAGGCCAAGGTGGGGCTCCCTTGGGCCTCAGTTAACTTCTTCCTTGGAGAGGGAGTAATAGCACCTGTGCTGCTTTTCTCCGCTATGCTTAGAAGATCAAAGGACACAATAAATGGAAAAGCGCTCAGTGGAGGACAGAGTGCATGGCAACCGTTAGGCACCGTTTGCTCGCGGGCAGCTGGCCAGTCCCTGCCCCTTTAGTCAGGGAGTTCTCCCCATCTCCCCAGCCAAATGAATCTGCTTCTCTGCTCTTGCCCCTATACCCTCTTTGAAACAACATCAGTTTGGGTTCCTTTCATCCAAACTGCAAAGAGTATTTGAATTCACGTTATTGCCTTTAGTGAGATTCTCTTCTTTGCCTCCATTTTTTTTTTCTTTTTTTTTGACACACATTTGCCGCGGTGCCTGGGACCTGGTGCAGAGAAGATTAGTGTGATGTTCAGCCACTGGCCATGGTTCTGAGCAGCAGAGCTTTCTGTTTATCTCTTAGAAGCAGACATCTGGATTTTATCCCAGGGGGAATTTATCAGGGTGCCCTGAATTCATTCATTCCTTCCTTCACACATTCCTCCCTACTCTATGCACACACACACACACACACACACACACACACACACACACACAGCTCCATACCAGCCACGTTAATGTTGTTTGCTGTATATTTTCATATAGAGCCATTTTGGGATTGTCTTCAGTTTGGTTTTCTTCCCTCTAAAGCACATTCTTGGGCTGGGTTTCTTCCTCCCATCAGCGACAGCTTGGGTTGGCCCCTGTCCTTGCTCTCACGTCTATCCAACACATGTGGATTTCTTCCAGTCCCCGCAGCTCTTTCATCTGGTCTGTATTCTCGGAGCAACATTGGTGTTTCCACTTTCTTTTATGCAGGTGCCCATGCTAGGGTGACTCACAGCGTTCGGAGAAAGAGTCATTGCCCATTTGTTCAAGGAGTTCGTTTTTCTGTCTTTTTAAGCATGAATGCATGTGGGCAGGCAATTATATACACACAGCTCTCACCATGGGAACGTTGTAACCTTGTGGTTGAGAGATTAATTGATAGAGTGATTGATTCATATTTTTGTCGTCATGAATGGCTGCGCATTTGGTGAGCAAGTGTGAGCATTCAGACACCTGTATTTATTCATATATGATCATTAATCCAGTGCGTGTTAAGCACTGGCTGTGCAGAAGGCATAAGGTAAGTGCTTGTGTGATAAACAACTGTTGTGTGTGTGAAGATACTGGCTTAAATTTCAAGGACTTTCTGTTTTCTAAAAGAAATGAGATGCTATCATGCAACTTTAATACAAAGTTGAAATTGATAGGGTCATGAAAAAAGAAAAAAAAACAGATAAATGAGATCAGATGAATATAACATTGCTTTTTCAGCCGAAGACCAGGGATGACTTCTAGGAGGAGATGGCATTTGAGTCAGAGATTTGCGTGTGTGTGTCTGAAAACAGGCCTTTCTCTTTAAGGTATGGAACAGGTACAGTATTTCACAGCTGGCTGACTGGTAATGGAATTCTACTGGAAGCGAATTTTCTGGATCCTGAATTGATTAGCAGATGCAACTCCTGCACTGCACGCCGATGAAACTAAACCACACACATCTGTGTATCTCTAGATGGCATGTGCGCATACACACACACACACACACACACACACCCCATTGTCATAAAAATCCACATCTGTCCATATTACTGATACATTCATTTCTACACAATTGTAAATCCTTCACTTTGCAACTTCAAAAATAGTCAGGCAGGAGTTACTTAATAGGATGAAAGGAGTTTTTAAGGGACCGAACAGTAACAGGGGAATTGGAAGTGGAGGGTTCTCTTCCCAATGGAAGAAGATGCTCCGTCATCCATGGAAGGGAGCGTGGTCATTCCTGCAGCCTCCTTTGGGTACCCAGGTGCTCACTATCCAATGCTGCGCGTGTGTCATCTAGGCAGGAATGGGGTTTTCTTCCACGACCCTCCCCCAATCCCTTCTCCAACACAATTCTTTTAGCAATTCAAACCCTAAATAGGGTTCTGTTAACAATTTGGTTGTGTGGCTATTTTATCGCCTCCTGCCCTCCTTGGAAAGGTCAATTAGCAGAAGTCAGGCCCTGCCAGCAACTTTCACAGACCCTCCGTGCTTGGAGGTGAGGGCTGATCCAGCACTTTCCCAGCCTGAGAGCTCAGCTCCCTTCCATAGGCCAGCAAAGGGGCAATGAGCCGGCTGTACAGCCTCAGCTTCTCATGCTATCTTCAACCAGACCCATCAGTGAAAAAAATGACACATCCAATCATGGTCTTATGGAAAGCCCTGAATATAGGAATTAAGTATATAGGGGATTTCACTTTTTCTCAGGATCATGTGCTTCTCACAGATATTCTGCCCAGGGTCACCCCCAACTCTCCCAACCCTTCCCACTTCAACCAATGCTGCCCTATCTCATCCTCCTTCCCTCCCTCCCAAAATAGAGTGGAGGTTTGGGGTCCAGAGGGTGGGGCATTAAAGGGCAACTTTGCTGCCAGAAGAATCCATCATGAGTGTGACCCTGCTTGCCATCCTCATCCTACATGTTTTGCTTCCCCTGTTGACTGCACACACATTTGCTCCCAGCCGGTCTGCAGTAAAACATGGTTTGTATAAAAGGTAAGCACAAGGAGGAAAACCTCTCCTTCTGTATAGCTGATGCCAGGGCTGGGATTTCCAGACCTTCTTTTATGACCAAGAGTCTCTTTCATGGGCTTCCCTGGTGGCGCAGTGGTTGAGAGTCCGCCTGCCGATGCAGGGGACGCGGGTTCGTGCTCCGGTCCGGGAAGATCCCACATGCCGCGGAGCGCCTGGGCCCGTGAGCCATGGCCGCCGAGCCTGCGCGTCCAGAGCCTGTGCTCTGCAACGGGAGAGGCCACGGCAGTGAGAGGCCCGCGTACTGCAAAAAAAAAAGTCTCTTTCATACTTGCGACCTACCTACCCACTATTCATAACAGTCCCCAGAAACACTCAGCACACCACCTGTTGCTCCTCAAAGGACCAACAACTCAGTGAGTCATTATTGTTATATGGTCAACCCAAGCTAATGCACTCATTAACAGAAGTACAGAATCTTGACTGAGTGAGGTCATTTCCATTTTTATTGTGATGGTCAGACAATAGCCATTCACATACTTTAGGGGTGATGAAAAGAGGCTAGATTTCCTTCTGCCAACAGGATGCTGAAGGGCTACAAATGTATTCTACATGAGAATGGTAAATGGATTGGAGTGTCTAGAGCTGCCATGCTAATTGTTAAGCATTATATGGACTGATGGATGAGAGTGGACTTACTCTTTATGGCCCTGTGGGTAGAGCACTTGTGGGTAGGGGGTAGTCAGGGAGGAAGATATTTTTAAGGAAACAGTTTGAGGCCCAGTGTGAGGAAGAATTTATAATCGTTGAAACTGTTCAGAGATGGAATACTGGGGAGAATATTCTTTCAATGAAATTATCTGAACACTGGCTGCATGGCCAATTGATAAAGACACATGAGCATCAGCTGAGTGGCTGGACTGGGGGGGCCTTACACTGTACTCCAGTCTGGGAGTTTAACTAACCTAGCTAAAAACTACTGCATCCAGAGAATAGACACATGCCTGCCATGTCTCTTTAGGGTCACCACACTCATTCCAAAATGAGGCCCAAAGATGGGATTTTCATTCCTTGACACTTCAGGTCCATGGGGAACATATTCCCATAGTCAAGATTCTGATCTTTTCAAAGAAGAACTCAGAAAGTGTTTGTCAGAAAGCTGCACCAAAAATTCGGGGAGTGCAGGTGAGGCTTAATCCGGTAGGCAACAAATCATCACCTTCCCTCAGCTCTGCTTTCCAACATGAGAGACACATGTGCTCAGCTGCAATCCAGAACAATTAGTCTGTGTTCCCTCATGTTCTCAAAGAATGACTCAAAGAAGCTCAAATAAATATTTTCAGAAAACATGGCAAAATGTATTACGTAACCCAAGGAATGCAAACAAGTGTAATTAAAGTGAATACGCATAAATAAAGTAAATACATTAGTTAGGAAATGAATTAATTAGTGTTTAATTACTATCAATTACTAAATCACTACAGAATTACTTGTAGAATGGATTGAATCTCTTGCTCCTATTAATAATTTCCATGGCTAATTGTATGCAATTGTATTTTCTTCTCTTCGGGTGCATCTTAGTGGAGCTAATAGGGGGAAGGAACAGCACAGTGAACAATGACAGGAACACTTTTCTTTTCTTTGTTCAGTAAAAAACAAAAGGGGCTTGAAAAATATCTGCCGGGTTGTCAAAAGCCAGTGCGGGCGAGGAAGGTGCACAGGAAGGAGACTGTCCTTGTGACACAGGGTGACCTCACGGTTCCCTAGAGGGGGAGCAGCTGAGGTCTGTGGCGGGGCCCTAAGGTGGAGGTGTGTGCATGAGTGAGTGTGCATGCACGTGTGTGTACAAGCATGTGTATGTGTGCGTGTGTGTACTGCATGAATGTGTTGCATGTGTATATGAGTGTGTATGTGTGTGTGTGTGTGTGTACCTGCGGAGAACAGTAGGTGGAGGGGGCTCGATGTCTGAGCTAACTTCCATCCTGCTCTGAAGAACCCATGGGCCAATTGGAAGTGGGTGTCTCCACACACTGGACTTGCCAGGTGAGGGAACAGGTCTGACATTCACCTGGAGGACAGAGGACACGGTCAGCTGCCTTCCGGGTGGAGGGCTCATCACTGATGTCCTGCTGCCTAAGCAGCAGAGCACTAGGTAGTGAGGTGGAGAAACAGATGCGCAGAAACCAGAGGTTGAGGGTGAAGGGCATGCTTTCAAGGGGGCCACTGCTGCCCACCAGGACATTCTTGTTTTCCTGTTTGCCCAGCATGCACTCTCTCCTCCCTGTCCTCTCTTCCTCTGTCTCCTGGGGTCACAGACCCTTAAGCCAAACTGCTTGGGTTTGACTTCAGGCTTCTCCACCTGTGTGACCTTGGTCTGGTTACATAACCTCACTAGGCCTCAGTTTCCTCATCTGCAAGATGGGAGAATAATAGTACCTTCTCAGGGGGTTATTGTGGGAGCTCAGATCAGGACCCAACACAGAGTGATCTCTGTCTATAGTCGCTTTTATTATTACTGCTGCCACATAGTGCTTTGTGGAGCAGAGAGTCTGACGGGAAGCATACAATGTGGAGGTGAACTAGCTGGGAGCTGGAGGAGCGATTTGGGTGGGAGAGGAGGGATTGGTCCTGGAGGAATTGCTCTGCTTGCATGACAGCAGCAGGGACTTTTGCAGGACAGGCAGTGGTCGTAGAGCCTGTCCTGCCCCAACCCTCCGTCCCCACGTACCTACCCCATACCTCCCTGGGATGCTGTATGTAGCCCCTTCCTTTTCAGAAAGTGCCGCGGCCTTAGCTGGATGGCTCTGCGCATCGGATCTTTCCCGTTAGCTCCTCTGCATCCACTTTCACAGAGGTTGCACTTGACTCCCTGGCAGGGCTGTGGTTATTCCTTCACAGAAGAGCTGTGCTCTCTCAGCTCTGCCCCTGAGGACCCCACATTGGCTCAGAGTGAGGTCAGTGCTCTGGTGGACGTGAGCCAAGAGAGGGAGACCACCTCCCCAGACTGTTCAACACTCACCCAACAGCTGTTAGACGAAAGCTGAGGAGGACCCCGGCTGCCTTGGAGAAGCTCAACTCTTCGAGTACCATGTTGCCTCTGCACTGAACACTGCTGCCTTAGACCAAAAGCCAGAGTGACTGACACTGAGAAATGTTAATAAAAGTCTCTTTGTCCTGGAGGGTTGTCATCTTCCCTTACAGGAGCACACGGTGGTGATTCCAAGTCTTAACAAGGAAGCTGACCCCAGGCAAAATCACCAAAAGGGCGAACAGAGCCAATCTCTTGAATGTCTTCTGTGTTCCAGCTTATTTTATGCCTCATTGTGAGATCATTCATTCATCCATTCAATGTTTATGAGATGCTGCAGATGTAACTGGATACATCCCTGCCTTTAAAGGGTTAGAGCAGGTGTGGGGTGAAAGGTCAGGGAGGCTTCCAAAGAAACCCTAAGCAGAGACCCGAGGATGGGTAGGTAAAAGAGGGCATCATTATCCTTATTTATGAAATAAAGAAACTGACCATCAGAGACAAGTGACTTACCTAAGATGACACAAAGCAGGGGAGACCTGTCAGAACTGAGATGGGAGTCGGTGTCTGTGCCACTCTAAGGACATGCATGTTTCCGTCACATGATGCTCTCTTTTGTTGTCTCCAGCTCCCCTTGAGGCAAAATTTCCCACCTCTGAAGTTTCCTTCCCCAGCTTCTGCTGCAACCCTCAGCACCTGTAGCAATGTGGGAGACTGTCAGACGGCCTGGGTTTGGCTCCTAACTGACTATTTAGTGTGTAACCCTGGATACATGACTGAACCTTTCTGAATGTGAAATGTAACACCTGCCTCAGAGCTGGGGATTAAAAAAAAAAAAAGGAAGGCAGAAAGATATTGTTTGTAGAGAGCTTGGCATAGCTCCTGGTACATAGTAATTATTCAATAGATGATAGATATTATCATTATCGTGGATGCTAAGCCTCATTTTTAGTCCCAGTTGATTGTTACTAAGCCAAGCTAACGTGCTGTCTGATGAGGCATCAGCCTAAGTTACATTTGCATTTGAGCTGGAGATGCTTGAAGAGGAGAATGTGTATTGCCACTAAGTGGGGACAGCCGTCCCCCACCTTCCCTGGGAGGAAATATGCAAAGACCACAAGGGCTAGGCACACCCTTGCAGCGTGATCAGGGACGGAGGGTGGAGACGTTGCCAAGCTTCCCAAAAAGGAAACTCAGACAGGTGACACCATTGCCAGGGGCCTAGGTGAACTGATTTACCACCTACGCACAAGCTCGCAAGACAACCCAGGGTAACAGTTCCTGGGAAACCTGGGCTCCCATCTTCACCCCTTTTCTCCCCTCTGTGCCAACTCAGAAAGAAAGTAAGCCCCAGCAAGAAACGTGCCCTTTGAATTGTCAGACTCCAAATGTTGCCCTAAAGCGTGGCCATCCCCAGAAACTCATCCAAACCCTCATCCTGTTCAAGCCCCCCTCACTGGGGAGGCTGAGTTTCCTCTGCAGGCACCCCCTGCAAATGGGAGATCAGCAGTGGTCATTAGTTTTCATTTGCTGAAATCAGCAATTTAATCCTAACTTAACAAGGGCCTGAATCTCCCCCTTCCCGGGCAAAGGCCCTCCCTGGGAATGATTGAATTTCACCTGGTGCAATAAAACAGAGGGCTTCTGCTGAATCAGGCACATGACTCCCAGGCCTGTAAATCAAAGCCCCTGCTCTTCAGGTGGAGATGTTATCTCCGCCAGAGCCGTCCCATTCGGGTCCCCTGCTAGTTGCGCAAACTCTCCTACTCAGAGATGACCCTCGCTAATGCATCCTCCCCAAACTCAAAATCTAGCATGACTCTGGGCCTTCATTCATAAAACCTGGGGCAGCAGGAA
>NW_006790311.1:2401747-2403847 GCF_000442215.2 Lipotes vexillifer
AATTAATTTTACACCCCAGCCCCCAGATTGCCAGATGTGGTCAGTCTCAAAATATCCCCGAGATGCTCGTGGCTGTACCCTCACTGATGGAGCTGAGAAGACAGAATGTGGAAACCAGAGTGTGGAGAGAAACTCCAGTCCAGGTGTTCCCAGAGACTCGGTCCCTCGACCAGGAGAGCATGGATTGTACAATCAATTCCCCAGACACCCTTAGCTTAGTGGGGTGTGTTCAATAAAGGCTGTTGGTTAGGATAAAGCACAGCACTAATCAGCAGAGAGAGATTTCCTTTAAAGGAGTTTTCAGAATCCAGCGTTCAGCGAATGCCAGGCTTGCGAAAGAGGTGAGATTGACAGAAGCTAAGACCCCCAAATCAGTGTTTCTCTGTTTATCCCCAGTTTCACCTAATAGATATTACAAGCTAAAGTCAGTCCCTCTCCTTAAAAAGACAGACTTGGGGGCTTCCCTGGTGGTGCAGTGGTTGAGAGTCCGCCTGCCGATGCAGGGGATGCGGGTTCGTGCCCCGGTCCGGGAAGATCCCACATGCCGCGGAGCGGCTGGGCCCGTGAGCCATGGCCGCTGAGCCTGCGCGTCCGGAGCCTGTGCTCCGCAATGGGAGAGGCCACTACAGTGAGAGGACCGCGTACTGCAAAAAAAAAAAAGACAGACTTGGTGTTTCCCTGGTAAAGCTCCAACCGGGGAGGTAGCAGAGTGTTGGAACAGAGGGGAACAGGGCTGGGCTCCTGCTTTTCTGCTGCCTGTGACCCTTTGTAAGTTGACCTGAGCTTCTGTTTCCTTCCCAGTAAACAGGGGAAGGAGGGTTGACTAGTTGACTAGATTATCTCTAAGGCCCCTCCCAGCCTCATTGTTTATCTCACTTCTAGAGGCAGAAAGCCTGGTTGGTATCCAGAAGCCAGGAGTGGGGAATATTTCCTCTTCTTGGACTCAGGGGCCGATCTGAATGGAGCATCCTCTTGTCCCTGTCTGTAAGCTGTCCTAGGAAAGCTGCCAGGGTTTTTGGTGGAGCATCGGGAAGCAGCTCTCAAAGACACCTGGCAAGAGTCCGTAGCAGCAGGAGAGATGGCTCCTTTCTCTGAGAGGCCACCATAGCACTCCCTGGACACCCCCTCCTAGCCTGGTCCGGGTATCTATGTTCAGTGTGGTAGCTGAGGGATGGCGCTCTGCTGGCATCTGGCCTCAGCCACCTGTGTGACCTTGGGCCACTCAGCGCCCACCCCATGGGCTTGCTCTGAGTTAGGACACGACATCTGTGAAACATAAAGGACTGTGACGGGGCTGCTCCATAAAGATGGAGAGAGCTGGGGATGCATAGCCTGAGAGGGGTGGAAAGCTCCCTGCGGGCAGGGTCTGGTCCTGTCTATCTCTGCATCCCCCTTCAGGGAGCCCAGGTAGTCAGCCCAGCTGTGTTCAACACCAAAGAACAAGTGAATGTATAGACAAATACGCACAGCTGGCTTGGTGGCTACAAGTTTCCGGCACCTGTCCCAAGACAGAGATGTCTTGTAGGAGAAGCAACTGTGAGAAGTGTCTTTTCTGGCCCCAAGAAAAGCTGCTACAGAAGCTCCGTCACGTCTCTCCAGTGGAGCCGACTGTGTCTCCGCTGTCCAGTGCTGTGTTCCCCATGGAGCCTGGACAGTCGTTGCCCAGAGAGCGTGAGCACGAGGCTAGGAGCCAAGGCAGCAGGACCTCAGCCTGTCCCCTCCTCCCAGAATCTGAGCATGGCTTCCCGGCAGGCACGGCATCGGTCCTGTATCCTCTTAGTTATCCAAGCCCTAAACGCGAGCTTAGCAGAATCCCTGCTTAGTGGGAGGAAGACCAGGGCTCTGGTGGCCTCTTCTATCCTTGAGGACCCTCGGGGAAATCCCATAGCTGCTTAGGACCTTACTTAGCTGTAAAATAAAATATCATTACAAGGACATTTTCTTCCTGAAGGCAGATCCAATCAGTGCTATCTGGCTGGGAGAAGTGCTTTAGCCTGGCTGTTGATCCATGTGACTGTCAGTTCCCACCCAGAAAGTCTACTAATCTAGCTGGTAAATCCTAAATTCTTGCAATGCACCCCCCCCCCCCCCCCCCCCCCC